>NC_044030.1:9259960-9419411 GCF_900496995.4 Aquila chrysaetos chrysaetos | reverse complement strand
CTCCTGGGTTGGCAGATCCGCAGTGCCCAGGGCTTGAAGAGCAGGTACTAAATCATCTTTGCCCCCCGGACCGCAGACAGATCGGGCAAAGAGGGTGTTCGTCCTGCTGCATAAAACCATACGAGCTCCTCTCCTCCTACCTCTTACTATCCTTCCTCCATGCAATTCCCCAAAGAGGAGTCTCCAACATATTCCACGGCCTCCCCTTGCCCATCCAGGCAGCAGGGAAGCTCCTGCGGAGCACAGAACTGAGAGCAGCCCTGGAGATGCCCAGGCATCGCACGGGATGTGTGGGAAAGGAGGCACGGTGGGAGAGCGGGAGCTGCCGCTCTTGATGAGCGTGCTCCCACGGAAACCAGTGCCGTGCACACAGGCCTGCAGGAGACCCGCAGCAGCAGACACATTCCGTGTCACACAGAGGTGGACCCACCCACGTTTGGACACAGGGGGGCAGGGCAGCCCCACCGGGCACCTCAGGCTGCTGTAGCGGACACCACGCCTGGTATCTCAACTCAGCCCCGCTCGGCTGGCAACGCGGAAACTATAGAAAAGCCGGGGAAGGAACGGGTGTAATGCCGACGGGGCTTCGCCGCCCTCAGAAAAGGGCTGTGAGTGGTAGGGGAGAGTGTTGCGGGGAAGGCTGGGCAAAGCTGAGCTTACTGGGGAGCACCACGGGACCGCACGGAATGAGACCTGAACAGCACCGGTCAATCACGGATATAAGGATTAGGGAGGCTACAGGTAGACACAGGAGGGGATGCTAAAACAGAGGTGTTGTTATATTCTGGAGGGCTTCGAGGGCGCTGGTTTAGTGCTGCCAAGCACGTCGTTCGTGGTAAAGGCAGAACTTCCTTAGCTTTATCAATGAATTTCGCTTAACTTGACCTATTCTCTTGAACGGAGACGTAAGACGATGATTCGGGAACGCCCCAGAGCCGGTTTGAGATGGGAAAGGAGAAGAGTAACAACTAGCCTGAAAACCAGGGGGAAGAGCTAAGAACATGCCTAGAGGCGAGAGATAGGACCCAATGAGAGAGAGAACACCCAGCACCCGAATAGTTGCTCGTGGAAAAGGAATAGGGGGCGCGCTGTTGCGCGGTGTTTATTATGTGAGGGCCAGGAACTTCCGACTGTGAGGATATAATCGCCCAGGGATTTTGTCCCCAGGGCACAGCTCGAGCTCTCTAAATTGCACCATAGAAGAATAACATTACGCTTTTCTTCTGGAAGGCCTCGATTAGGGATTCGCTTTGGGGAACCTTAGGGTCGAGCCTGAGGGAAGAAGCACACCGAGGGTGAGCGTGTGTGTGCGAGGAGTCGATAGGGGCACAACTCGGCTCAATGGAGGGGACCGTGCCCTCGCAGGGGAATCGGCTCCTAGCCGAGTAAAGTCGGCTGGTGCGCCGCGAGCCTGATTGGTGTGTGAACGCTGGGGCGGCAGCTTCCCCTTTAACAAGAGGTCCACCCCGGCGCCACAAGGGCCAAGCCACCCGAAAGCCGTGGTCACAAGGACACCACGCAGCCCCTCTTATCCCCCAGGGGCCACTGGGGTGGACCTCTCTCAACCACACCAGGATCCGCAAAGGGGACTGAAAAAGCAATGGCGGTGTCCCTGATGCAAAGACACAACCGAAGGCAAAGAATTCTCGCGCGAACAGAGAGCCGGTAAGGAAAGGATTACCGAAATGCTCCGCCCCAACCCCCAGGGCCACAAATATGATAACGGGGGGACCCCCCCTCCGACAGCACAGCTCCAGGGTAAAGGAGATACGCTAAACAGACTGCTGTTACAAACGCAGGGAGCTGAAAACGTGGCTGAGCTGGAGGTCTGGGCTCAGTAACTGGAGGTCTGCTGCGGTGTGGGCAGAACTTTTACAGAGGAGCAGCATGAGCCTCGCTCGATCCGTGCTGCCCTGGCTGCGACAGGAGCTGGGGTCAATATTTGGGGCACGGTGGTGGGGAGGCAAAGATCAGGAACAGCATCCTGCTACGCTCTGCATCCACGTCGGATGGAGAGGTCATGTCCAGATGCTGGGGCCTTCTTGGGCAACAACTGGTCTATGCCATGTTGGCTATACATTGAGGTAGTAAGCGAGGAGGCGGAGGCTGCTGTGCCCCCATGCTGCCGGGAGGAAGGCAACAGCGCGGCCGCTCCAGCTCCAGTCCAGCTCCTCCAGCCCCAGCTCCTCAGCCCCACGCTGCACCGGCTCCAGGAGGGGAATCCCACCGCTCAGCCGAGCTCCTCCAGCAGGTCAAGGCAGAAGCAGGAGCGAGCGCCGGAGGAGGAGGCAGGAAGGCGAGCTCTGCCGGGGCTGCGGCCGAAGCTCCGCTCGGAGCGAGGCAAGTGGGGCCGTGCCGGGGGGCCCGGCGCCCGCAAAGAGGAGGGCCCGGCCCCAGGATCTCCGGCCCCGCAAGAGGCGCCTCCGCCGGCGGCACTAGCAGGCCCCGGCAACAGTTTCGTCACGGCAAAGGAAATAAATGCCGATTTCCTGGCAATCGGGGTTCTGGGTGCTGCTTTGCCCCTTCTCCCAGGGGCGTCGTCGGCCCCCCACGCCCCTCCATCGGCCAAGGGCGCCCAGAGCCCCAGGGCCATGTCGGCATGGGAAATCCTGCTCCCGCGGAAATCCTGCTGCAGCCACTGAAATGGAAGAGGTTCTGACAAAGCCCGAAAAGGAGGAGAAAAGGGAGAAAGGGAGGAGCAAAGGGAGGAGCCCAGAAGCGGCGACCAGCCCCGGAGAGTCCAGCGGCAGGGGCCTTGGCCCTCACGGCGGCCGCCCGTCTCAGCGGGAGAGCCGTCAGCAGCGGGTGGCAGGGCCTTTGCGAAGGGGAACGTGCCAAATAAAGGCTGTGCTGGCGCCTGTGCCCAGCCGGAGTGACCGTGCTGCTCTCCGCACTATGGCTTTCCTCGCGGCCAAGGGGACAGGAGGGGCCCTGCAGCCCCCTGGTCGGAGGGGTTTTTGGGCAGAGGGGGCGGCGCGACTGGTCCTGCCAGCCAGTCGCGACAGGCCACGCGACTGGACGAGCGGTTGTCCTTGCCAGGGCGCGGGGCACGGGGGCTGCAGAGCACAGCTTCTCTGCAATCCGAACACCGCTTTGTGAGGGATAGGCAGAGCTCCAGGTCCACGCTGGCCAAAGAAAACCCCATCGCCTGCGCAACTTGCTGGAGTACCACGACAGTCGTGGTGTTGCACTGATGTGCTGTCAATGTATTTTTTCAGGGCCCCAGCTTTACTCTGGGGTGATTTCATTGCCAAGGGCTGCCTTTGTCTCCAAAGGCCGTAATCAAAATACTTTTTTGCTCAGTGCGGACGGACTGTCTCCAGCTACGTTATTCATTATACATTCAAACCTTCTATTTCTATGCAGAGGAATCGCTGTTTTACTTCGCGTATATGTCTGTGTTGCAGATGTAAACCTGGACCAAATGTCATTGTTTCCCAGACGTCAAACTCAGGATGAACCTGTCCAAAGTTAAATTTAGGCAAGACGGAATTTTTGCTTGCTGGAGTCTCTCTTCACTGTGGAAGTGCTGATTCTCAACACACTTGCCCCCCCTCCGCCCCCCCCCCCCGAAGCGTTTGGAAATAAAGCTGATTTTGCAAATACAAAGCGATTCTGTGATTATCTGCATATATTCTGCACTCACACCCGTGTAAAACCACCGTGAATTTACTAAAGCCTGTGAAATCACTTTGGGTTGTAATGATATAATCAAAGGAAATTTAGCTTTGATAACTATATTAGTTCTTTTTTCCCTATCGACTATAATGAAAATGGGGTAGTGTTTTAATAAGAGTTTGCTCCCTTTCCTCTACAGATCTACTCCACTCTTACATACAGAGGCATTTTGCCAGTCTGAGGGCTTAACAGTTTTGCTTTCAAATGACGTTTCGATTGTTTTCGATATTTAACGTTGCAGTGTTGATACACTTAATACGGACCTATCAACAGATTGTTAAAGCATGTCCCAATACCATTTTCACTCCCCCAAGGAAAGTAAATTTCACAAAAGGCAAGCTTGTAATGGGTGGCTAAAGAAATTGCCTTGTGATCATTTTATGAGGGTGACACATGAAGAAACGTTGACTGCTCTGCCACATCTCCCAGGCTACGCTGGGTAGTCGCCACATCTTCTAGGACAAGATTCGTCTGGTACGAATGTGAGTGTTACTGCATACACGAATCAGACTTTCATGACACCTGTGTGTTCTGAAAGCATTTCCTTTCTCTAGATGAACTATGATTTTTAAACTGGAGGGGAGTTTTGCAGAAATCCTGACTGTGGTATTCTTTTTAGTGCCACGGGAAGATTCGGTATTTGAAAAAAAGTCACAGATGCACTCTGGTAGCACTAAGCCAGCAAACTAACTTAATTTGAGGTAGAAACCCCTGATAAGAAACAATCTGGAGTTTCCAAACAAGCATTCCTGAGGAGGGGAAGTGCAGAGGGAGGTGCTGATCTCTTCTCCCTGGTATCCAGTGGTAGGACTCGTGGGAGTGGTTCAAAGCTGCGCCAGGAGAGGTTTAGACTGGACATCAGGAAGCCTTTCTTTACTAGAGAGGGGGCTCAAACACTGGAACAGCCTTCCTAGAGAGGTGGTCGATGCTTCCTGCCCGTCACTGTTGAAGAGGCATTTGGACAATGCCCCTCATAACATGCTTTAACCTGGTCAGCCCTGAAGTGGTCAGGCAGTTGGCCTAGATGATTGTTCTAGGTCCCATTCCAACTGGAATAGTTCCGTTCCGTTTTGTTCTGTTCTGTTCTGTTCTGTTCTGTTCTACTCTATTCTACTCTGTTCTGTTCTGTTCTGCTCTAGTCTGTTGCAACATGTACATTGTGGAGCTCTCTCCCAAGCACAGTACCTTCAGTGAACAACCGGGAAATTGAGAAATTTAAATATATTCTTTTGTTTCTGAGTTAAAAAACCAACATAGGAAACACTTTTTAAAATCACTTACATCTCAGTTTCAATTCCACCGTCTTTATCATTACTGGCTGCTTTTAGGATGAAGAGTTAAGGCATCACTTTGTATTGCAGGCAAATTATTAATCCCACCCCTGCTTTTGTGAAATTTGTGGTATCAAATGTGTTAGTGTTTCGAAATGGCTTCTGTGTTTTTTCATATAACAAATGAAACCTATAGGGAATCCTAACAGAGATTATTTATTATCTACTGGCTGATTGACTGATTGGGCAATATGACCTGTTTCCTCATGGCTTCCTCACAAGAGAAGGCCTTGTTTCCGTTCACTGAACAAAAGCAAGGTGGAAAGGATTGGGGCCTTAGATATTTTCCATGGACTTGATGAATCCTGGTAATTTACTTCCAAAGAAACACCTAGCAGAATTGCCACTCTTCATTTTAGTTAGTGGGGACACAACTACACAGCTTGGTAAGAAAGGGTACTGACGTAGCAGTCGTGTAGTCGCATGCCGTTTACGTAGAAAGCTGATTTTGCATTTAACAGTGCTGCTGCTGAAAGGCAGCTTCAGACAAACTTTGTCACATGTGACAGCTAACCGTATGTTTTGTAGGGAGGCTGTAGTAAACAGTATGAAATAGTAAAATATTGCCTTCCACGTGAGACAGAGAGACACTTCCTAACTACCTCCCACACCAAAGGATTTTGTTCATCAAACCAGCCCTTGTGTTTCTGTAACGAGTGAAGGAGAAACTATTTAAATGCCTCATATTTTGACATTCCAGTTGGTATATTATTTAGCTTTTTCCTTTTCTTTTCTTCTTTTTGTTTTCTTGACATGATAAAGCGCCATTACAAAAGGAAAACAAATCCATGTGGAAAAATCCTTGCATTTCTGAAAAGAAACTTTGGATAGGGTATCAAACTATTTTGACTCTCAAGGTCCGACTTGTTAATTGCTGGTTTTTTTCCTAAGATACAAACAGTTTTTTCACAGTATGCATTACATTGATGTCTCGGAGGCGTTTCGTAATCGATCAGTTTGTTGTGTCCTCTGCTGTCACTTCTAAGTTTAGATTCCTCAACTTAGAGCAGAAATTTTTCTATGAATTATTCTACAGGTTGGTCTACTCAGTCCATTTTCTATTCCCCTGGTCCTCAAAGCCATGCAATTCTTCCGGTACTTTATTCCAAAACTGTCTTTGAGAGGGTGGACGGTCCATTGTGACATCACCGTGTGGCGGAGGGTGACATCACCTGGCGGTGGACTGTGACGTCAGCGAGCGATGGACTGCGACCTCGCGTCCCTCGCTGCTTATCTTCGGGCGCCGGCAGAGCCTGGGCCAGTCTGGCTCGTGCCTGGACTCCTGCCGAGCGTGCCTGCGAGGTCTGGAGGGTCGAGCGAGGCTTCTCCTGGTGCTGGGTGGTGCTTTGGGGGCTGCCTTGGGGGCTGCCGTCGGCAGCTCTCGCTGCCCGTCCCGGAGCCATCCCCTGTGTTTCCCCGGCCCTGCCAGGTTCAGGCGTGTCCTGGTTTCGGTTGGTGGCCGGGCACCGCGGGGCAAGCTTGCAGCAGCGGAGGTGAGCTGTGCGGGGAAGCGTCCCCCCCGGGGTGGCCGTGGGGCGGGCGATGGGGCTCGGGGAGCCGGGAGGGTGTCCTTCTCGAGGGGCCTGGGCATTCCTTCCTCCCCTCCTCTCCCCGGGACAGCGAGCGACCGTGGCCTCTCTCCCTTTCACAGCGCGCGACACCCTTTGGCAGTGCCGGCGCCAGCGAGGGGGAGCAGGTCCTCATCCTCAGCTCTCCCCAACCTGCTGCGGAGCACGAGCATGGCCACGGAGACGGAGTGGAGCTGCCCCATCTGCGGCGATGCTCGAGATGACGTCTCTTACGCGATGCCCTGTCGCCACCAGTTCTGCCTGGGCTGCATCCTGCGTTGGACAGAGGTGAAACCAGAGTGCCCACTCTGCAGAAGACCAGTAGAGAATGTCAGGTTTTCTGTGCTGGGCGAAGACGACTATCTACAGTGTGTTGTCGCACACCCCGAAGAGTCGCCAGATGCCAGCAGGCAGGCGGGCAGCGCTCCCGGTCCCCTGCCCGAAAACAGCCCCCATCACCCTGCGGCGTCCCCTCCGTCATCTCCGCAGTGGATACTGTCCCCGGCTGAGCCGGGGGCTGCAGAGCCGGAGGACGTGGGTGGCCTCCTGCCTGTGGTCTGGGCGTATCTTTTCCAAAGACGACAGCACCTCCTCGATCCCGTGCTGCCCTGGCTGCGCCAGGAGCTGGAGGCAATATATGGGGCACGGTGGTGGGAGGCAAAGACTGCAGAGAACAGCATCCTGCATACCCTGTGCATCCACGGTCCGGATGAAGAGGTCATGCTCCAGATGCTGGAGCCTCTCCTTGGGCACTATACAACATTAGTGGTCTATGGCATCATGGGTATCATTGAGGGTCAGTGCAGCGAGGAGGCCTGGAGGCTGCTGTGCCCCCATGCTGCCGGGGAGGAAGGCAACAGCCCTGCGGCCGGCTCCAGCTCCAGCTCCAGCTCCTCCAGCCCCAGCTCCTCCAGCCCCAGCTGCACCGGCTCCCAGGAGGGGACTCCCACCGCTCAGCCGAGCTCCTCCAGCAGCCCGTCAGGGGCAGAGCAGGAGCAGCCCCGGGAGGAGCCGGGGCAGGAGGCGGCGGCAGGTCCCTCTGCCCAGGGCTGCGGCCGCAGCCCCTCCGCTCCCGGCCGGGGCAGGGGCCGCTCGCCCGGGGGGCCCCGGCGCCCCGCAAAGAGGAGGGCCCCCGGCCCCCAGGACTCTCCCCGGCCCCGCAAGAGGCCGCCTCGCCGGCGGCACTAGCAGGGCCCCGGCAACAGTTTCGTCACGGCAAAGGAAATAAATGCCGATTTCCCTGGCACTCGGGGTCTCTGGGTGCTGCTTTCTGCCCCTTCTCCCAGGGCCGTCCGTGGCCCCCCCACGCCCCTCCATCGGCCAAGGGCGCCCAGAGCCCCAGGGCCATGTCGGCATGGGAAATCCTGCTCCCGCAGGAAATCCTGCTGCAGCCACTGAAATGGAAGAGGTTCTGACAAAGCCCGAAAAGGAGGAGAAAAGGGAGAAAGGGAGGAGCAAAGGGAGGAGCCCAGAAGCGGCGACCAGCCCCGGAGAGTCCAGCGGCAGGGGCCTTGGCCCTCACGGCGGCCGCCCGTCTCAGCGGGAGAGCCGTCAGCAGCGGGTGGCAGGGCCTTTGCGAAGGGGAACGTGCCAAATAAAGGCTGCTGGCGCCTGTGCCCAGCCGGAGTGACCGTGCTGCTCTCCGCACTGGCTTTCTCTGCGGCCAAGGGGACAGGAGGGGCCCTGCAGCCCCCTGGTCGGAGGGGTTTTTGGGCAGAGGGGCGGGCGCGACTGGTCCTGCCAGCCAGTCGCGACAGGCCACGCGACTGGACGAGCGGTGTCCTTGCCAGGGCGCGGGGCACGGGGGCTGCAGAGCACAGCTTCTCTGCATCCGAACACCGCTTTGTGAGGGATAGGCAGAGCTCCAGGTCCACGCTGGCCAAAGAAAACCCCATCGCCTGCGCAACTTGCTGGAGTACCACGACAGTCGTGGTGTTGCACTGATGTGCTGTCAATGTATTTTTTCAGGGCCCCAGCTTTACTCTGGGGTGATTTCATTGCCAAGGCTGCCTTTGTCTCCAAAGGCCGTAATCAAAATACTTTTTTGCTCAGTGCGGACGGACTGTCTCCAGCTACGTTATTCATTATACATTCAAACCTTCTATTTCTATGCAGAGGAATCGCTGTTTTACTTCGCGTATATGTCTGTGTTGCAGATGTAAACCTGGACCAAATGTCATTGTTTCCCAGACGTCAAACTCAGGATGAACCTGTCCAAAGTTAAAATTTAGGCAAGACGGAATTTTTGCTTGCTGGAGTCTCTCTTCACTGTGGAAGTGCTGATTCTCAACACACTTGCCCCCCTCCGCCCCCCCCCCGAAGCGTTTGGAAATAAAGCTGATTTTGCAAATACAAAGCGATTCTGTGATTATCTGCATATATTCTGCACTCACACCCGTGTAAAACCACCGTGAATTTACTAAAGCCTGTGAAATCACTTTGGGTTTGTAATGATATAATCAAAGGAAATTTAGCTTTGATAACTATATTAGTTCTTTTTTCCCTATCGACTATAATGAAAATGGGGTAGTGTTTAATAAGAGTTTGCTCCCTTTCCTCTACAGATCTACTCCACTCTTACATACAGAGGCATTTTGCCAGTCTGAGGGCTTAACAGTTTGCTTTCAAATGACGTTTCGATTGTTTTCGATATTTAACGTTGCAGTGTTGATACACTTAATACGGACCTATCAACAGATTGTTAAAGCATGTCCCAATACCATTTTCACTCCCCCAAGGAAAGTAAATTTCACAAAAGGCAAGCTTGTAATGGGTGGCTAAAAGAAATTGCCTTGTGATCATTTTATGAGGGTGACACATGAAGAAACGTTGACTGCTCTGCACATCTCCCAGGCTACGCTGGGTAGTCGCCACATCTTCTAGGACAAGATTCGTCTGGTACGAATGTGAGTGTTACTGCATACACGAATCAGACTTTCATGACACCTGTGTGTTCTGAAAGCATTTCCTTTCTCTAGATGAACTATGATTTTTAAACTGGAGGGGAGTTTTGCAGAAATCCTGACTGTGGTATTCTTTTTAGTGCCACGGGAAGATTCGGTATTTGAAAAAAAGTCACAGATGCACTCTGGTAGCACTAAGCCAGCAAACTAACTTAATTTGAGGTAGAAACCCCTGATAAGAAACAATCTGGAGTTTCCAAACAAGCATTCCTGAGGAGGGGAAGTGCAGAGGGAGGTGCTGATCTCTTCTCCCTGGTATCCAGTGGTAGGACTCGTGGGAGTGGTTCAAAGCTGCGCCAGGAGAGGTTTAGACTGGACATCAGGAAGCCTTTCTTTACTAGAGAGGGGGCTCAAACACTGGAACAGCCTTCCTAGAGAGGTGGTCGATGCTTCCTGCCCGTCACTGTTGAAGAGGCATTTGGACAATGCCCCTCATAACATGCTTTAACCTGGTCAGCCCTGAAGTGGTCAGGCAGTTGGCCTAGATGATTGTTCTAGGTCCCATTCCAACTGGAATAGTTCCGTTCCGTTTGTTCTGTTCTGTTCTGTTCTGTTCTGTTCTACTCTATTCTACTCTGTTCTGTTCTGTTCTGCTCTAGTCTGTTGCAACATGTACATTGTGGAGCTCTCTCCAAGCACAGTACCTTCAGTGAACAACCGGGAAATTGAGAAATTTAAATATATTCTTTTGTTTCTGAGTTAAAAAACCAACATAGGAAACACTTTTTAAAATCACTTACATCTCAGTTTCAATTCCACCGTCTTTATCATTACTGGCTGCTTTTAGGATGAAGAGTTAAGGCATCACTTTGTATTGCAGGCAAATTATTAATCCCACCCCTGCTTTTGTGAAATTTGTGGTATCAAATGTGTTAGTGTTTCGAAATGGCTTCTGTGTTTTTTCATATAACAAATGAAACCTATAGGGAATCCTAACAGAGATTATTTATTATCTACTGGCTGATTGACTGATTGGGCAATATGACCTGTTTCCTCATGGCTTCCTCACAAGAGAAGGCCTTGTTTCCGTTCACTGAACAAAAGCAAGGTGGAAAGGATTGGGGCCTTAGATATTTTCCATGGACTTGATGAATCCTGGTAATTTACTTCCAAAGAAACACCTAGCAGAATTGCCACTCTTCATTTTAGTTAGTGGGGACACAACTACACAGCTTGGTAAGAAAGGGTACTGACGTAGCAGTCGTGTAGTCGCATGCCGTTTACGTAGAAAGCTGATTTTGCATTTAACAGTGCTGCTGCTGAAAGGCAGCTTCAGACAAACTTTGTCACATGTGACAGCTAACCGTATGTTTTGTAGGGAGGCTGTAGTAAACAGTATGAAATAGTAAAATATTGCCTTCCACGTGAGACAGAGAGACACTTCCTAACTACCTCCCACACCAAAGGATTTTGTTCATCAAACCAGCCCTTGTGTTTCTGTAACGAGTGAAGGAGAAACTATTTAAATGCCTCATATTTTGACATTCCAGTTGGTATATTATTTAGCTTTTTCCTTTTCTTTTCTTCTTTTTGTTTTCTTGACATGATAAAGCGCCATTACAAAAGGAAAACAAATCCATGTGGAAAAATCCTTGCATTTCTGAAAAGAAACTTTGGATAGGGTATCAAACTATTTTGACTCTCAAGGTCCGACTTGTTAATTGCTGGTTTTTTTCCTAAGATACAAACAGTTTTTTCACAGTATGCATTACATTGATGTCTCGGAGGCGTTTCGTAATCGATCAGTTTGTTGTGTCCTCTGCTGTCACTTCTAAGTTTAGATTCCTCAACTTAGAGCAGAAATTTTTCTATGAATTATTCTACAGGTTGGTCTACTCAGTCCATTTTCTATTCCCCTGGTCCTCAAAGCCATGCAATTCTTCCGGTACTTTATTCCAAAACTGTCTTTGAGAGGGTGGACGGTCCATTGTGACATCACCGTGTGGCGGAGGGTGACATCACCTGGCGGTGGACTGTGACGTCAGCGAGCGATGGACTGCGACCTCGCGTCCCTCGCTGCTTATCTTCGGGCGCCGGCAGAGCCTGGGCCAGTCTGGCTCGTGCCTGGACTCCTGCCGAGCGTGCCTGCGAGGTCTGGAGGGTCGAGCGAGGCTTCTCCTGGTGCTGGGTGGTGCTTTGGGGGCTGCCTTGGGGGCTGCCGTCGGCAGCTCTCGCTGCCCGTCCCGGAGCCATCCCCTGTGTTTCCCCGGCCCTGCCAGGTTCAGGCGTGTCCTGGTTTCGGTTGGTGGCCGGGCACCGCGGGGCAAGCTTGCAGCAGCGGAGGTGAGCTGTGCGGGGAAGCGTCCCCCCCGGGGTGGCCGTGGGGCGGGCGATGGGGCTCGGGGAGCCGGGAGGGTGTCCTTCTCGAGGGGCCTGGGCATTCCTTCCTCCCCTCCTCTCCCCGGGACAGCGAGCGACCGTGGCCTCTCTCCCTTTCACAGCGCGCGACACCCTTTGGCAGTGCCGGCGCCAGCGAGGGGGAGCAGGTCCTCATCCTCAGCTCTCCCCAACCTGCTGCGGAGCACGAGCATGGCCACGGAGACGGAGTGGAGCTGCCCCATCTGCGGCGATGCTCGAGATGACGTCTCTTACGCGATGCCCTGTCGCCACCAGTTCTGCCTGGGCTGCATCCTGCGTTGGACAGAGGTGAAACCAGAGTGCCCACTCTGCAGAAGACCAGTAGAGAATGTCAGGTTTTCTGTGCTGGGCGAAGACGACTATCTACAGTGTGTTGTCGCACACCCCGAAGAGTCGCCAGATGCCAGCAGGCAGGCGGGCAGCGCTCCCGGTCCCCTGCCCGAAAACAGCCCCCATCACCCTGCGGCGTCCCCTCCGTCATCTCCGCAGTGGATACTGTCCCCGGCTGAGCCGGGGGCTGCAGAGCCGGAGGACGTGGGTGGCCTCCTGCCTGTGGTCTGGGCGTATCTTTTCCAAAGACGACAGCACCTCCTCGATCCCGTGCTGCCCTGGCTGCGCCAGGAGCTGGAGGCAATATATGGGGCACGGTGGTGGGAGGCAAAGACTGCAGAGAACAGCATCCTGCATACCCTGTGCATCCACGGTCCGGATGAAGAGGTCATGCTCCAGATGCTGGAGCCTCTCCTTGGGCACTATACAACATTAGTGGTCTATGGCATCATGGGTATCATTGAGGGTCAGTGCAGCGAGGAGGCCTGGAGGCTGCTGTGCCCCCATGCTGCCGGGGAGGAAGGCAACAGCCCTGCGGCCGGCTCCAGCTCCTCCAGCTCCAGCTCCTCCAGCCCCAGCTCCTCCAGCCCCAGCTGCACCGGCTCCCAGGAGGGGACTCCCACCGCTCAGCCGAGCTCCTCCAGCAGCCCGTCAGGGGCAGAGCAGGAGCAGCCCCGGGAGGAGCCGGGGCAGGAGGCGGCGGCAGGTCCCTCTGCCCAGGGCTGCGGCCGCAGCCCCTCCGCTCCCGGCCGGGGCAGGGGCCGCTCGCCCGGGGGGCCCCGGCGCCCCGCAAAGAGGAGGGCCCCCGGCCCCCAGGACTCTCCCCGGCCCCGCAAGAGGCCGCCTCGCCGGCGGCACTAGCAGGGCCCCGGCAACAGTTTCGTCACGGCAAAGGAAATAAATGCCGATTTCCCTGGCACTCGGGGTCTCTGGGTGCTGCTTTCTGCCCCTTCTCCCAGGGCCGTCCGTGGCCCCCCACGCCCCTCCATCGGCCAAGGGCGCCCAGAGCCCCAGGGCCATGTCGGCATGGGAAATCCTGCTCCCGCAGGAAATCCTGCTGCAGCCACTGAAATGGAAGAGGTTCTGACAAAGCCCGAAAAGGAGGAGAAAAGGGAGAAAGGGAGGAGCAAAGGGAGGAGCCCAGAAGCGGCGACCAGCCCCGGAGAGTCCAGCGGCAGGGGCCTTGGCCCTCACGGCGGCCGCCCGTCTCAGCGGGAGAGCCGTCAGCAGCGGGTGGCAGGGCCTTTGCGAAGGGGAACGTGCCAAATAAAGGCTGCTGGCGCCTGTGCCCAGCCGGAGTGACCGTGCTGCTCTCCGCACTGGCTTTCTCTGCGGCCAAGGGGACAGGAGGGGCCCTGCAGCCCCCTGGTCGGAGGGGTTTTTGGGCAGAGGGGCGGGCGCGACTGGTCCTGCCAGCCAGTCGCGACAGGCCACGCGACTGGACGAGCGGTGTCCTTGCCAGGGCGCGGGGCACGGGGGCTGCAGAGCACAGCTTCTCTGCATCCGAACACCGCTTTGTGAGGGATAGGCAGAGCTCCAGGTCCACGCTGGCCAAAGAAAACCCCATCGCCTGCGCAACTTGCTGGAGTACCACGACAGTCGTGGTGTTGCACTGATGTGCTGTCAATGTATTTTTTCAGGGCCCCAGCTTTACTCTGGGGTGATTTCATTGCCAAGGCTGCCTTTGTCTCCAAAGGCCGTAATCAAAATACTTTTTTGCTCAGTGCGGACGGACTGTCTCCAGCTACGTTATTCATTATACATTCAAACCTTCTATTTCTATGCAGAGGAATCGCTGTTTTACTTCGCGTATATGTCTGTGTTGCAGATGTAAACCTGGACCAAATGTCATTGTTTCCCAGACGTCAAACTCAGGATGAACCTGTCCAAAGTTAAAATTTAGGCAAGACGGAATTTTTGCTTGCTGGAGTCTCTCTTCACTGTGGAAGTGCTGATTCTCAACACACTTGCCCCCCTCCGCCCCCCCCCCGAAGCGTTTGGAAATAAAGCTGATTTTGCAAATACAAAGCGATTCTGTGATTATCTGCATATATTCTGCACTCACACCCGTGTAAAACCACCGTGAATTTACTAAAGCCTGTGAAATCACTTTGGGTTTGTAATGATATAATCAAAGGAAATTTAGCTTTGATAACTATATTAGTTCTTTTTTCCCTATCGACTATAATGAAAATGGGGTAGTGTTTAATAAGAGTTTGCTCCCTTTCCTCTACAGATCTACTCCACTCTTACATACAGAGGCATTTTGCCAGTCTGAGGGCTTAACAGTTTGCTTTCAAATGACGTTTCGATTGTTTTCGATATTTAACGTTGCAGTGTTGATACACTTAATACGGACCTATCAACAGATTGTTAAAGCATGTCCCAATACCATTTTCACTCCCCCAAGGAAAGTAAATTTCACAAAAGGCAAGCTTGTAATGGGTGGCTAAAAGAAATTGCCTTGTGATCATTTTATGAGGGTGACACATGAAGAAACGTTGACTGCTCTGCACATCTCCCAGGCTACGCTGGGTAGTCGCCACATCTTCTAGGACAAGATTCGTCTGGTACGAATGTGAGTGTTACTGCATACACGAATCAGACTTTCATGACACCTGTGTGTTCTGAAAGCATTTCCTTTCTCTAGATGAACTATGATTTTTAAACTGGAGGGGAGTTTTGCAGAAATCCTGACTGTGGTATTCTTTTTAGTGCCACGGGAAGATTCGGTATTTGAAAAAAAGTCACAGATGCACTCTGGTAGCACTAAGCCAGCAAACTAACTTAATTTGAGGTAGAAACCCCTGATAAGAAACAATCTGGAGTTTCCAAACAAGCATTCCTGAGGAGGGGAAGTGCAGAGGGAGGTGCTGATCTCTTCTCCCTGGTATCCAGTGGTAGGACTCGTGGGAGTGGTTCAAAGCTGCGCCAGGAGAGGTTTAGACTGGACATCAGGAAGCCTTTCTTTACTAGAGAGGGGGCTCAAACACTGGAACAGCCTTCCTAGAGAGGTGGTCGATGCTTCCTGCCCGTCACTGTTGAAGAGGCATTTGGACAATGCCCCTCATAACATGCTTTAACCTGGTCAGCCCTGAAGTGGTCAGGCAGTTGGCCTAGATGATTGTTCTAGGTCCCATTCCAACTGGAATAGTTCCGTTCCGTTCTGTTCTGTTCTGTTCTGTTCTACTCTATTCTACTCTGTTCTGTTCTGTTCTGCTCTAGTCTGTTGCAACATGTACATTGTGGAGCTCTCTCCAAGCACAGTACCTTCAGTGAACAACCGGGAAATTGAGAAATTTAAATATATTCTTTTGTTTCTGAGTTAAAAAACCAACATAGGAAACACTTTTTAAAATCACTTACATCTCAGTTTCAATTCCACCGTCTTTATCATTACTGGCTGCTTTTAGGATGAAGAGTTAAGGCATCACTTTGTATTGCAGGCAAATTATTAATCCCACCCCTGCTTTTGTGAAATTTGTGGTATCAAATGTGTTAGTGTTTCGAAATGGCTTCTGTGTTTTTTCATATAACAAATGAAACCTATAGGGAATCCTAACAGAGATTATTTATTATCTACTGGCTGATTGACTGATTGGGCAATATGACCTGTTTCCTCATGGCTTCCTCACAAGAGAAGGCCTTGTTTCCGTTCACTGAACAAAAGCAAGGTGGAAAGGATTGGGGCCTTAGATATTTTCCATGGACTTGATGAATCCTGGTAATTTACTTCCAAAGAAACACCTAGCAGAATTGCCACTCTTCATTTTAGTTAGTGGGGACACAACTACACAGCTTGGTAAGAAAGGGTACTGACGTAGCAGTCGTGTAGTCGCATGCCGTTTACGTAGAAAGCTGATTTTGCATTTAACAGTGCTGCTGCTGAAAGGCAGCTTCAGACAAACTTTGTCACATGTGACAGCTAACCGTATGTTTTGTAGGGAGGCTGTAGTAAACAGTATGAAATAGTAAAATATTGCCTTCCACGTGAGACAGAGAGACACTTCCTAACTACCTCCCACACCAAAGGATTTTGTTCATCAAACCAGCCCTTGTGTTTCTGTAACGAGTGAAGGAGAAACTATTTAAATGCCTCATATTTTGACATTCCAGTTGGTATATTATTTAGCTTTTTCCTTTTCTTTTCTTCTTTTTGTTTTCTTGACATGATAAAGCGCCATTACAAAAGGAAAACAAATCCATGTGGAAAAATCCTTGCATTTCTGAAAAGAAACTTTGGATAGGGTATCAAACTATTTTGACTCTCAAGGTCCGACTTGTTAATTGCTGGTTTTTTTCCTAAGATACAAACAGTTTTTTCACAGTATGCATTACATTGATGTCTCGGAGGCGTTTCGTAATCGATCAGTTTGTTGTGTCCTCTGCTGTCACTTCTAAGTTTAGATTCCTCAACTTAGAGCAGAAATTTTTCTATGAATTATTCTACAGGTTGGTCTACTCAGTCCATTTTCTATTCCCCTGGTCCTCAAAGCCATGCAATTCTTCCGGTACTTTATTCCAAAACTGTCTTTGAGAGGGTGGACGGTCCATTGTGACATCACCGTGTGGCGGAGGGTGACATCACCTGGCGGTGGACTGTGACGTCAGCGAGCGATGGACTGCGACCTCGCGTCCCTCGCTGCTTATCTTCGGGCGCCGGCAGAGCCTGGGCCAGTCTGGCTCGTGCCTGGACTCCTGCCGAGCGTGCCTGCGAGGTCTGGAGGGTCGAGCGAGGCTTCTCCTGGTGCTGGGTGGTGCTTTGGGGGCTGCCTTGGGGGCTGCCGTCGGCAGCTCTCGCTGCCCGTCCCGGAGCCATCCCCTGTGTTTCCCCGGCCCTGCCAGGTTCAGGCGTGTCCTGGTTTCGGTTGGTGGCCGGGCACCGCGGGGCAAGCTTGCAGCAGCGGAGGTGAGCTGTGCGGGGAAGCGTCCCCCCCGGGGTGGCCGTGGGGCGGGCGATGGGGCTCGGGGAGCCGGGAGGGTGTCCTTCTCGAGGGGCCTGGGCATTCCTTCCTCCCCTCCTCTCCCCGGGACAGCGAGCGACCGTGGCCTCTCTCCCTTTCACAGCGCGCGACACCCTTTGGCAGTGCCGGCGCCAGCGAGGGGGAGCAGGTCCTCATCCTCAGCTCTCCCCAACCTGCTGCGGAGCACGAGCATGGCCACGGAGACGGAGTGGAGCTGCCCCATCTGCGGCGATGCTCGAGATGACGTCTCTTACGCGATGCCCTGTCGCCACCAGTTCTGCCTGGGCTGCATCCTGCGTTGGACAGAGGTGAAACCAGAGTGCCCACTCTGCAGAAGACCAGTAGAGAATGTCAGGTTTTCTGTGCTGGGCGAAGACGACTATCTACAGTGTGTTGTCGCACACCCCGAAGAGTCGCCAGATGCCAGCAGGCAGGCGGGCAGCGCTCCCGGTCCCCTGCCCGAAAACAGCCCCCATCACCCTGCGGCGTCCCCTCCGTCATCTCCGCAGTGGATACTGTCCCCGGCTGAGCCGGGGGCTGCAGAGCCGGAGGACGTGGGTGGCCTCCTGCCTGTGGTCTGGGCGTATCTTTTCCAAAGACGACAGCACCTCCTCGATCCCGTGCTGCCCTGGCTGCGCCAGGAGCTGGAGGCAATATATGGGGCACGGTGGTGGGAGGCAAAGACTGCAGAGAACAGCATCCTGCATACCCTGTGCATCCACGGTCCGGATGAAGAGGTCATGCTCCAGATGCTGGAGCCTCTCCTTGGGCACTATACAACATTAGTGGTCTATGGCATCATGGGTATCATTGAGGGTCAGTGCAGCGAGGAGGCCTGGAGGCTGCTGTGCCCCCATGCTGCCGGGGAGGAAGGCAACAGCCCTGCGGCCGGCTCCAGCTCCTCCAGCTCCAGCTCCTCCAGCCCCAGCTCCTCCAGCCCCAGCTGCACCGGCTCCCAGGAGGGGACTCCCACCGCTCAGCCGAGCTCCTCCAGCAGCCCGTCAGGGGCAGAGCAGGAGCAGCCCCGGGAGGAGCCGGGGCAGGAGGCGGCGGCAGGTCCCTCTGCCCAGGGCTGCGGCCGCAGCCCCTCCGCTCCCGGCCGGGGCAGGGGCCGCTCGCCCGGGGGGCCCCGGCGCCCCGCAAAGAGGAGGGCCCCCGGCCCCCAGGACTCTCCCCGGCCCCGCAAGAGGCCGCCTCGCCGGCGGCACTAGCAGGGCCCCGGCAACAGTTTCGTCACGGCAAAGGAAATAAATGCTGATTTCCCTGGCACTCGGGGTCTCTGGGTGCTGCTTTCTGCCCCTTCTCCCAGGGCCGTCCGCGGCCCTCTACGCCCCTCCATTGGCCAAGGGCCCCCAGAGCCCCAGGGCCATGTCGGCATGGGAAATCCTGCTCCCGCAGGAAATCCTGCTGCAGCCACTGAAATGGAAGACGTTGTGAAAAAGTGCCAGGGCAATGCTTATAGAGGAGTCACGAGTGAAAGATTGACCCGGCATTCCTCAAGCAAGAAGAGGAAAACTCTGATAATGCCAAGCACAATTTCTGCGTAACACATTTGTGAAAAATGTACAGTTTGCTGATGTAGAATCAGAGGAAACGTACAACCTGTAGACCAATTGGAGTAAATTTAATCAGGGATGAAAAAAGACCTATGCATTAATGTAAAAATGAGTATTATAAAAGGAGGGCAGGAAGAAATGGAAAGGTGCAGGAAATCAGGGAAAAGGAGGTAATACCAGAAACATTGTTCATTTGAGCACTAAGAATACATGCGGATCTTGCAGGTATGTTTAAAATGAATGAATAAACAATGACAGAAACCAAAACCCAGAAAAAAATATGCGTGGTGTTCTTTAAAACTTTGGAAACTGTTTTCAGACGCATTCAGTTTGTATTTTGGGTGATCCTTTTGTTGGAGAGCAGGAAGAAATTACTAAAGGCAGCCGAAGAAGGAAGGAAAAAGTAATAGCACTTAGCACGTCATTTTTTGCTTTCTGATGTTTCTCGAAAATCCCTGACTCCGGTAGTTCCCAACACAGAGAAGGTTAGCGTATGGGATACACCGGAAAAGCTGTAGCTTCGAGACCTACTTGTAGCAAGCAGCAAGCACAGTAACTAAACGGGTGGTCACTGTCCTGCCGTGTGCTCCTGGCAGTTGACCCTGTGTTGGCTTAACAGATAAAACGGGCTGCTGTGAGCCCCCATGGTCACCCTGTTAGATGTGTCTGAGCCGTCTGCACGCACGATTCAGCCCACAAGAGCCTGGATGGCAAGAACGTGCTCCCGGGAGGATGGAGGGGAGCTCAGCTGGCGAACTGCCTCACACAGGCGAGGTGCAGAACGGGAGCAAGGGAACTGCTCGGGAGGTACCCCTCGCTATCCCCTCGGGAAAAAGCAAAGGGCAGGAGAGGAGGTGAAAGAGCAACACACTCCAAAGCCTAGCTCTGCAGTGACACCGACCTTCCTTCTTCTCTCTGCTGGCCTTCATAAGAAACCACGTCTTTGAGGGCAAAGGCTCTGGTGCTTAGCCCAACCTCCAGTACCAATATTCCGCTTTGGAAGTTCAAAGTCATGCTGGAACAGACCGAGTGTTTTTCACCAGTGTTCTTTGTGATAGAAAATGTAGTTTCCTCAGAAATACGCTTCACCTGGAGGAAAAAGGGGTTTTGTTGCAACATTAAAATATTCAGGAAAATCCAAGTAAATGTTTCATTTTGGGTGGAGAAAACTTAGTTTGGGTCTTCCAGTGCTGCTGTAGTGTTACGCAGTGTGGGACGTTCGTCAGGGAGAACTAACACTTCCATGAGGCCTTGAGATGGGTCTGACAGACGCAGTCAGTCCTGTCACCCCAAAGTTAAGTATTTCAGTACTTTTCAAACAAATTCAATTAGAAATTTTCATTTTGAGATGAACATGCAGTACCGATGCTAATCAGATGTTGACATCCTGCAGAAATGCCAATTAAACCATTCCAAATTTCTTCTGATCATAAAAGTTCAATGTAATCTATCTTTTGAACTTTTTTTTTTTTAATCTCAGGCTCCATTATTCAGTTTGTGATGTAAAGCAGCTTTGCTTTGTCTCAGAAATGTTAAAAAAAGCCTCAACCCTGCAGAAAAAACCCTTTTAATTTAACAGAATCATTGTTCTATATCTATGATCTGCTTACATTAATTTTTGCATTGGCTGAATTTGATGTAGATATAGTTAAAATTTATTTTGTACAATATCTCTGTGCATAAAAAGACAGCTGTCTGTTTTGCAAATAGCAGAACTTGCAGCCCCGGTGTAAGTGAAATCTAGTTATGTGCTTCCACATTCAGGATCAGCTGGGAGCTATGTAACAGCAGAACAATGAACCCTGTATTTTTTGTGGTTTAATCTTCCCCTGTTATGCAGGTAAGAGACAACTGAAGTTAGCAGCTAGAGAGTAGATAGGGAGAATTGCAATGATTTAGGAGCTCATGAAAACTGGATTTTCAACATCCTGTTGTAAAAGTTTAGATATTGTAAGTGGAGGTCCTGTACCATGTCACAGCAGTTACCTGTACAGAATAAAAGAGACTGGATTTTACATTTTCGTATACTGATATTACAACTCTATTCACACTAGTAGAGTGTAAATCTCCAACCTCAGAAATTCTCTGATGTGGAAAGCTGAGGACAAAATCATAGATCAATTTCTAAAGTAATGTTTCCTGCTGTAACATAGTGGTTCCTTCTAACCTCTTCCAGTAAGTCCTGGGTGCTCCTTATTTTCTTTTTCCTTCTTCATCAAATCATAGATCATGTTACTGATTTCCACTTGCACATTGAGCCGTTGACTAACTCTTTCAATGCGGCCGTCCAGCTAATTCCTTATCTGTCTACTAGTCCATTCATCAAACCCATATCTCTCCAATTTAGCTGCAAGAATGTTGTGGGGGACTGTGTCAAAGGCCTTACAAAAGTCCAGGTAGATGACATCTGTAGCTTTTCCCTTTTCCAGTGACGCAGTCATTCCATCACAGAAGGCCACTAGATTAGTCAGGCATGATTTGCCAACGATGAAGCCATGTTGGCCATCTCTAGTAATCTCCCTGCCTTCCGTATGTTTCAATATATCTTCCAGGAGGATCTGTTCCATGATCCTCCTGGGCACAGAGGAGAGGTTGACTGGTCAGTATGTGTTCAGTAAACATGTAATTCATTAAAGAGTGCCATTTTGATTTTTGGATGCTTTTCACAAATCATGACATTCATTAAGCTGTTATGTGCTAGAAAATAAAGAAAAGGAGAAAAAGAAAAGGTTAGTTTCACAACATTGTATTGCTTACATTTCACTTCAGTAATAGCCCAGGATTTTGGTCACTGACCAGGCTGTGAGATGTTTTGAGTGAGATCTTCAGCTTATATCTCTAAAAATTCTGTAAACACCAGTCTGAGAAAGAGGCAAGGAAGTGATAATGTGCATTTTTCAGAGTCTCTGTGTTGTGGTTTAACCCTGATAGGCAGCTCAGCCCCGCACAGCCACTTGCTCACTCCCCTCTGGTGGGGTGGGGAGGGAAATTGGAAGGGTAAAAGCATGAAAACTCATGGGTTTGAGATAGAAACAGTTTAATAGGTACAGCAAAAGCTGTATGCACAAGCAAAGCAAAACAAGGAATTCATTCACCACTTTCTGTCAGCAGGCAGGTGTTCAGCCATCTCCAGGAAAGCAGGGCTCCATCACACGTAATGGTTACTTGGGAAGACAAACGCCATCACTCTAAACATCCTCCTTCCTTGTTCTTCCCCCAGCTTTTATTGCTGAGCACGACATCAATATGGTCTGGAATATCCCTTGGGTCAGTTGGAGTCAGCTGCCCCAGCTGTGTCCCCTCCCAACTTCTTGCCTACCCTCAGCCTACTCTCTGGTGGGGCAGAGTGAGACTCAGAGAAGGCCTTGATGCTGTGCAAGCCCCGCTCAGCAATAGCTAAAACATCGGTGTGTTATCAACACTGTCTTGGTCACAAATCCAAAACACAGCACCATACAAGCTGCTATGAAGGAAAATAACTCTATCCCAGCCAAACCAGTACACTCTATTAGCACTGTTCATTTTGAATAAAAAGAATCAGGGGAAGTCTTGTGTCTCATTTCTGTATGTGTATCTTAACCTTATAACCTCCATGGTGGGTTAAGCTAACGTGTTAATTTGCTGTTAGGGCATGCTAAGGAGGTTTACTATGACTGAATTAATAGACGAGGGCAGGTAAAATTCATACTTACTTAGTCATGATCATACAAGTAGGATCAGGTGAATTTGTTAATTGTTTGAAACTAAACTTCTGTGAGGATTGTATTTTATTTGTAATTCCTGCTTCAGTCTTCCTCTTTACCAATGCATTTGCCTTGTGAAACGTTTACAGAAAATTGTAATTATGTACATGTTTTTCCTACCATCAACCATGCCTGGTTATAAATGTCACAGCCTGCAGGAAAATTAAGAAGAATTAGAAGTGTTACCTTTGAAGTAAATGGCTTTATAGTGGTTTGTCCTATTCAAACAGCTTGGTTAAACCTAATCAAAATATCATTATAATTACTGATTATTTTAGTTAATGAAGATGCAGCCAACACGTTTATTAAGGTTACTAAAAAGTCTTTCAGCATTTCTGTTTGTCTTTTACTACCATTGCTTGATATGCTAAAAACATTATAGTTCTGAGATTACATTTGAGGTTTTCATATAGACTACAAGCATCTGATAGCGATTTAATAAATGATAACTGACAAATGTGATAACAATTAACTTTATATATGAAAGATGAATAAACTAAAACACTATTTTAGAAATAGGCTGGAAATGAAAAACTGATGTTTTAAGTTGAAAGTTGTGTAGACATGATGAAATGAGCCTCAGTAAATGAGAATGTCTGTCAGCTGACAAAGTAACTGCAAACTCGCAATAGTATCTTAAAATTTACATGTATTTTATCAGGAAACTGAAGGTTTCTTTAGAAATTAACAACAAGATGAAAGCAAGGAAAATAAATCAGGTGTCCAATAAACACCAAAATTGTACCTAAAAAGCTTGGGTCATCATTCTTTGAAAGGCCACCACTCCTACTGTGAAACATGGCAATTGTTCAAAAAGTACCAGTTCAAGGAGATGCTGCATCATATCTGCCCATGCTATAACTTGAAAGCCACACGAGTGCCTCAAGCCAGTTCTAAGGATGTCCATGAAGGACAGTCTTTCAGGAAAGGAAAAAACTAGATGGTCCCAAACCAACTGTTTGAAGTGAAATTGTCCAAGAATCCAGAGTATCACGAAATCTAGGGGAGTCACCAGCACTCAGACCTCCAAGTTTACATCTAATCTGAAAAATACTGACTTCATCAATAGCATTAATGCAGGCCAGATCCAGAAGATGAATAGCAAGTACTTTGAATCCAATGCTGTAAAGGTTAATGTTCATGATTAATTTTATATTGTAAGAAACCTCTGGTGAGTTCAGAGGAACCCCTGCCAATTAATAAGCTTAAACAAATATATACATCATATAATTCTTGTTGCCTGAAATGAAAAGATGATTTTCTTAAGCAGTTGATGGTTTTCAAAACATTTCTCATTAATGTACTAGCCCAATTTACATAATGTTTTTTCAGGCTTTTAAGGTATGTTGTATAATGGAGGAGTATATTGATGACTTTTAGCTGTCATTCCTCTTACCGTAAAAGGGATCGGAATTTGACCATGTTTTTAATACAGCAGCATTCTACAATCACACCTTGCTTGAATTCCTTGTTTAAAAAACCTATATTATAAAAACACACTATACGAAAGGAAAAGGAGTGTGGTGGGGATGAACAAAGACACTTTTCCACTTTCCCACTTACTCAAAGGTGAACTCAAGCATCAGAGGAGGATGTGGTTTCCCTGTGGTTTGCCTATGATGACCTGAAAGGTAGAGGCAAAGAATTAGATTCATACATCTTGCATCAAAACGTACCTTCTTAATCCCAAAAGGCAAGCATACTTTCTACACAAAGAGTGTAAATGAGTTAGATTATCTCCTTCTGAGCACCTAGCCGTGATGTCTTTCAGCTTAAGCGCATGCTTCAGAGCAGCTTTCTGCAGAATACACTCAGCCTAGAGTGTCATCATCTGGCAGCAATTAGATGCAAAAAAATAGTTTGCAACTAAGTCAGACATTGCCCCTCAGTGTATCAAATTGTAAGATTTGAATGCCTTGGTATAATTTCATTTTAACTTTAACTTTTAATTCTTTATGACAGAGGTATGGAAAGTTTCTTTTTCTGGATGTTTCAGAACTATTTTTCTCATAATGCAAAAGTGGTGGAGAATTTTCTCAGGAGAGTGGTTGTAGTGGCCACTCTATGGGACTTTTTCCCTTATTAGTTTGTTTATTGCACTACTGAACAAATGGAAGTAGGATTTGTAGTTGAAACATTTCTCCACCTGAATGATATGATGCCTTTTCTAGGGAAGTGTGCTTTGCCATGCTAGCATAGTAATTTCCTCTCTCCCTGTGTTGTGGCTTAACCCCAGCCAGCAGCTGAGCACCATACAGCTGCTAGCCCCAAACATCTACTATGAAGAAATTTAAGTCCACCCCAGCCAAAACCAGTACACCCTTGTACTTCTTCATTTTGCATTCAGTGCACAAACAACTATTCACTTTTAAGCAAGCAAAGAAATAAATACATATGCTAATGCAGGCACTCAAGCTGCATAGTTCATGTGGTATTGCATTCATACAAACCTGTGTCTTCCCTTTGGCCTCATAGTTTATCCACTTGACCACTGGCTTATTGCTTCATAGAAGATTGCAATGGCACCATTGTAAACACTTTAATTATTTAACAGAATGAAGGTTTAGTGCATCGTTGTGCAGGTTAGGTACATATAACATTACACAAAATAACTGGTTTGTATTTGACAGAAACGTGTTAACCTTGCTTTTAAAAAGGTTAGATCTGCCATTCTGGCATGATCTCTGAAATCACCTCATTTTGTGTTTACTGTGTGAATAAAAGTGTTTGTGTACACAACCACCTGCAACCTATATTTTCTACACTTCACAGCTTTTTTTTCCTGAATAACTAGATTTTTCTGCTACATAAATGAAGCTGGGATGGCAGAAGATACACACAGGGACAAAAGTTGACCGCTTAATCCTCTGTGCATAATTGGGTTGAATGGGACCTCCAGCTGTTGTTATCTCCTGTTGAATACCTTTCCTGATTTAGGGTCCTAGGCCAGGGATGCTGGTATAAAACTCTGCCTCCTGATCTCTAGCTTAGGGACCAACCCCTGCACAGGTTATTTAAGCAGTCCCTAAATTAGAGAGGAGCTCTTTGGGCATGTGTCTTTGGGTAATGTCTCCTTCATACTATGTAACTGGGATGGAGAATTTATTACTGAATTAGTAAGATTGGACCAACATTTACTGTTTCTTTTAGTGCAGTTCCACCTGTATGCCTGGTTGTGGAAGAGCCAGTTTTGAAAGATGACACAGAAGCACAGAAAGGCATTTAGTCTGTGATACAAAGAGTGTATAACCTGTCTGTAAGACAAGTAAATACAGACAAGCAGACCATGGGACAATATTGGTGTTCATGCTGAGATGTTTCAACACACTGGCTGCTGAATCAGTGCTTTTAAAATGGTTTTACAGGCATCACAGCAACAGAGGTTTTTAAGAGAGGATCATGTCCTTTTAATGTGTACCTCCCAGAGGCCTGACATCCAGTTTGATGTACTCTCTGTTGGGTTGTTGAATACTGATTTTTGTTAGCGGCTTGGAAAATAGAAGCATAGTGAATAATACGTCTTGTATTGCAGCACATGGAACTCAAGCAGCAGGAGGAAAGGTTTGGTTATGAGCACACCCTTAAATTTTCCATTAAGACTTGAAAAAAGATACAAAAAAAGGGATTTTAGGTTTCTTACGTAACTATTGGGGAAGAAGAGTGCTTTCATGATTTGTGTTTGAAACATTTGTAAATGAAAACACAGAGGCTGTATTGAGTAAAGGACATACAGTTAAATCACTTATATTTTACTTTTTATGACATGATTGAGTTGTGAATTATGTTCATTTTCATTGCATTTACAGGCAGGAACAGATGGTGAAGACTTAGTTATAGGGAATGTGTCTATGACTATAACATTCTTTGTGCCAGCATGGCTTCCTTGGATGTAGATTCACTGTCTGAATTGCGCTGGTGGAGTCTGGAGCACCGCAGGTTGTGCTTGGAGCGCAGACTTCAGATGGACACTTGAGGATGATCTGAGAGCAGGTGACATGGTTTACTTGTATATGCCATACTTTAATGGCATATTGGTCTGGTTAACAGGGCTATTGGCTTTTTACTCAGGAGGCTTGGATTCTAGTCCAAACTGGATCAAACTGTTCCTATTTTCATTTCCCATCTTAAAAATGTGCATATTTGTCTTTCTTGCAAAGTAATTTCAGTCATTTGCCTGAGTAGATTTAAGGTGATTGCTGTAGTTCTGGAGCTGAATCTCTGTTCTTCTCCATGTGTGTCTGTAAACAGATGTATATAAAATGTGAACAATGAGGCTGCAGGACAGAATTCACATTCTCATTTGTGCTCCTGAAATGGGACTAATGGGTGATCAGTCTTGATTGGAAGCTTTAGGTACAATAATCTTAACAGTTCTTCATTTCTTAAGTTGATTTACAAAGTGATAATGCAAGAATATCCTTAATAAATAGATTAAGTATTCCATGACATTCTGATTTGAATACCTTCTTCCTTTACAAAATTTTCTTGAGAAAGCCATGTACAATGGCACAGCAAATCTAATGCTACATACATCACAGTCATTGGCAAACATCAAAATCAATCTACAGCAGTCAAATTCACATTTCCACCCCTCCAGAGCTCTCCGGCATATATGTGAAGTAAGTGACCTGATGGAGATTTTCCTGCCAAGGGATGCACGTGAAGGTATACATAGTTAGGATATTGTCTCACAGCTGGAGCATGTAATCTTGTGAGATGTCATTATGCTATTTGTGCTTGTCATTCATTCAAACGATAGATTAAAGTGGAGATTAACTATTGTTAATTACACAAGAACTAGCAATCAAAACAAGAACATAATTTATTATAAATTCTGTTGAACAGAGCGTGCTCACCAGCGTGATCTGCATGTGCACTTACGTGATCCTAGAGTACAAAACGTTGACAAATGTTTAGCTGTGATACGGGAGCCCATGCCAGGAGATGGTTTAGCACAGTGTTGTGAGACCTCGCAGCCGTATCGACAAATGAGAACTCCTCTTTTTGCCCCAAGTCCCAAAGAATGTAGCCCAGTCTGTGATTGTGTTTGGGCTCTTTTCACAAGAGCAACTGAGGAGAAATTTAGTTATAAGCCAATTCTAACTTACATATCTGTGATTTCTGTTAAATGTTTATTGAAAGGTTTATCTGTGGAGGAAGCTTTCTATCTACTTTCTAGAAAAAGATTTGTGACAGTTATTACAATGTGCTAATCTTAGTTTTGTGCAGTTTCAAGATGGATAACGTTACTCTTGACATGCATTTACAGTTGAATATCTTTTGAATCAAGTCCTCCATGTTTAATTTTTTGTCAAAGGACATTTCACCTCTGGATCAACACATTGGAGTAAGAGATCTTCAACAAGACAGGGAGTGTCAGAATCTGACCTTTTTATTATTTTTATTTCAACTATGACTTAATTCTTGTAGGCAGCTACCAGAACAAAAACATGTGCTTGTAGAAAGACCTTGCAAATCTGTGTAACATTAGTAGACACACCAATTTTCAGTTATTCACACAATCACTTCTGAACACATTTTGAAGCACCTAAATATTTATAAATATATGGCTGAGCAGACACAGAATGCTGCTGACTGTTAACAGAATGCTGTTCACTTTAATAGCATTTGGATCTGGTCTCAAACAAATATGGACAAGTTTGATTTATAGTTTGGGCTATCTGAACTAATCCAAATGACACTGTGCAAACAGCCAACACCTTTAGCAACAGCATGTGGTCCAAGCAGGTCTGTTGTTCAAGATTTTTCAGCCTGCCTCATCTGTTTTCCTCAGGGATGTAATACAAAAATGATTGTCTGTGAGAAGGAATAAAAGGCAACTCACCATGGCAGAATATTCTTGTGTTTTTTGTGACTGGGGATTCAGCAGTAAAGTACTTACTTAGGAGTTTGTCATGAATGGTCTGCACTTGGTTTAAGAGGGCACAAAATGCTACAGAACTGACTGTAAATCGGGGCAGAAATTATGCACCCCCTTCCTCCTACTAAGAATGTGGTTGTTTCACCACTTCATCTGGCACTGTTGACAGGCTGCTTGGCAGGCTCACCAGAGAGGAGAATGATGGAGGGCCAGACCTCTGCTCATTTTCATCAATAAAAGGATTTCTGTTGACTTCAGTGGTGCTGGAGACTGAAAATTCTCTCATTCCTATAGCTGGTCCCTGTAGGCTTGGATTTTGATGCATACAGGTACTGCGGGTCCTGTTAGAGATTGCTTTGTACCTGTGGAAAGGAGATAATGAGTCACCAGGGCTATCAGTTTGACATATTCTTCATACTTTGAATTCAGTATTACAGGAAATAGGGGACAGCGTCATTCTTCTCATTGATGAATCTTTCCACAATATGGAGATCCACTTTGTTAGCTTGAATTGTTTTTTGAGTCATACTGTTAGAAATGTTTTGTTTCCCAAGTGTATAACTAATATAAAAATATAGACTGAATAATAATGAATATTGGCTGTTTTCTTCATGATTTAGACATATAAGCACTGATTTGCCTGATGCTTGGTGCATATAGGAAAAATGTGTTTAATATATTTACTGATGAATTTTAATGTAATCAAAATTTGGGAGGAAATTTTCACTTCAATAAAGATACATAGTTCCCACCAGCAGCTAGAGAAGTATTTCTAATAACTGAATGCTCATAAGTCTGACTCACTTGCTGTAACAAAGTCCTGCATACACAAGTGACTTCCCAGTTTCTACCTGTGTTTATACTTTTGTCATTTGCTTCATTGACAGGTCAAAAGGAATCCAAAGCAAGACTGACTCATTACGATTTTTTTTTCCGTGAAATGGAGAGGAAAACATGTTTTCTTCTTGTAGACTGTTTTTCTTACTTAGGGACTGTCAGTCATGGACTGGATTTTAATCTCATTTCTGGGTCAGAAAAATACGAGGTTCAAATCTTGCATCAAGGTTTAAGGAGACTGGTGGTTCCAGTTAAGCTGTAGAGGATAAAGTCATGTAACCCAGTGAACATGGTTTTGTTGTACTGGTAACAGGTTACAGGCTTTGTGCTAAGCTAAAAATGCAGACCTTGGGATTCATCAGGTTTTCTCTTGATTTATGTCACCTACTTGGTGTTTTCTTTTGGCTTGTTTAGTTGAAACAGAAATTGCTTAACAATCATATGACTATTATCTAATTTGGTTTAGCTTCTGCTTAGCTGTGTACAGTTGTGTAGTGTAAGTCCTACTGTTACATATGTCTGCATCAACAAATAATAACAACAGAATGTTAGTTATTCACTCCAGAATGAACTGTCTGTAGCACTGGAATAAGAATGCAGTACAGAAGTTACAGACATTGGATGATAGGACAGGCCTTGCAGCTGGTGTAGGAGGTTATCAAAGACCCAAGGCTACAGAGAGCTCATCAATGATCAACTACCTGTCACTGAAATAATATGGTCTTGGGAACTAGGTAAAGCTAGTTTTCTGGATAACAGAGAAAAAAAAAAATTCCTATCTCGCAAATGATACTCAGTAAATTTGGATATTAAGTGGAACTGTGAATCACTGAAGATCAGGTAAGAGAACTGTGTTAGTAACCATGCAAAGGTGACTCCACATGGATGCAGGAGCAAGAAGAAAGACCCCCCCTCCCTCCTTGATACTGATAAGTCATCATGCTGATGAGTTATCTTAAGCTGATGAGACATCCCCAAACTGATGTCAGATCTTAGGAGCAGAAGGGTGAGCATGATACCACAGAAAGGGGTAGGTACTGGAAGGTTTGTGTGTATCAGTTTTAATTTTATCATTATGATGAATGAACTTTAATAACTGGATTATTCTAGCTATGTATTAATAGCATTGCAGCTGGGCTAATGTTCATTGATTAGACTTTGCAGTCTTTAATTAGTCGAACAACTAATTATTGACTTTGCATATTAGATGTGTTTCCTTGGCTCATGTGAAGTGCAAAAATTGTAGAGAAACAAACTAGTGGAAAATGTCAACGACCTAAGCTATAATTTGGACACAACAAATAAGTTTCAAGTGGAGTGGTGTTTGTCTGAATGTATGTGTTCGATACTTTTGTAAGAGTTGACAACTTTATTTATAGAGAATGCTCCTGATGAATTTTGCCAGCATAATTATGTTACCACTTAATTCATGAAGCAGACAGTTTTGTAAAAAACAACAAAACCAACAAAAAGCCCCAATCTATCACATAATGCAAGAACAGGTGAATCCCAGGATTAGTCTATTTGCAGGGAAATGGTGTGAAGCTAGGGGTTAACTTGCAGTGTATGAATGTAGAAGACCCTGATTTGGGGGGAATGTAAGGTGGCTTATGACTAAGCCTAGTTGCTGGCCTTTGGGGAAGACCAAAGGTCGCCCTAAACCTAGCTAAACCAGCCAGTTTAGCTTGTTAGGAATGGTTAAGGAGGAGAGTTGCTGAAGACAAGGCCATGAAAGGGAATGAAATGTTTCCCTCTGCTTTCAGGGACCTCTGATTCTTGAAAGGGGTTGTTTGACCAGGGGTGGGTGAAAGCCCGAGACTGCCTCACTGACAATCCAGGCTGAGGCTCAAGCACACACTGAAGCACGATGCCTCAAAGGCTCAGCCTCTGCAGCCTGCAGAGGGAAGCTCCAAGTCTGGTCCTAAAGCACCAGCAAGCTTGAATCAAGGTCAGCATGAATCAACTCTGAATCTTGTCAAGTCGTAACTAGTGCCATGAAGTCTGAGCCCTAAGGGAGTAGTTGCCAAAGTCTAAACTAACAGGCATGGCATGAAGATGGCGAATGCATAGCATATGTGCACATGTACCTCTATAATGATAATACTGTCTGTTTGGGTTGCTCTATCAAAAATATGGATGTAGATAAAAGTTAATTTTTTGCGATAATGTGGTGGTTGACCTTGGCTGGCTGGCAGGGGCCCACCAAGCTACTCTTTCACTCACCTTCTTCAGCAGGATGGGGAGGAAAATAAGATTAAAAACTTGAAAACTCGTAGGTCAACATAAAGGCAGTTTAATGAAAAAGAGTAAAGGCTGTGCACAGAAGCAAAGAAAAAAAAAAAAATTATTTCCTACTTCCCAGCAGCAGGTGATGTTCAGTCAATTCCTGGAAAGCAGAGCCTCAATACACGTAGTAGTTGCTTCAGAAGACAAATACCTTAATAATAAATGTCCCCCCAGTTGTCCTCCTTCCTGTTAGCTTTCATTGCTGAACATGATTTCATATGGTATGGAATATCCCTTTGGTCAGCTTTGGTCAGCTGTCTCGCTGTATTCCCTCCCAAACTCTTGTCCACCCCCAGTCTACTGGCCTTTAAGAAGGAGTCATTGGAGAGGCAGCCTTGATGTTGTGTGAGCACTGCTCAGCAATAGCCCAAACATTTGTGTGTTATCAACACCATTCTACTACAATAAAAAGCACAGCACTGTATAGGCTTCTATGGCAAGAGTTAACCTCATCCCAGCCAGACCCAACACAACCAGTTAGAAGGTATTTATACTAGCTCTAGCAGCTTTCTTTGTGGGGAATATAACCCAACTGTACTTTGGAAGCTGAAAAGGAAAGCAAAGCTAAGCACTGCTGAAGCAAATTGCTCTGATGGGAAGACTAGCTTCTTGTCCTGTTTAGTGCCCGCTCATCATTTAATGAGCAAGCTTAAAACCAACCAACCAAACAAACAAATCAACCCTTAAAATGTATGGCACTCCCTTCAGATGAGAATGTGATACTTTAGTTATGACATTTTCCTGCTGACAGGTGATCCTGACAGCAGTAGGGTCTATGCTTGCAAGTAGCTACACATCTAAAGGGGAGGGATGTACATATCAAATGGGGTACAAGTTATTACATTTAAAATAAAAAGGTGTTCTTTTCTTTTTTTCTAAAATCTTTTCACAGTAGTAGTAGAATTCAGTGACATGCAACAAAACTCTATGGGGAATTTTTCAAGCAATAGCCAACTAAGCTTTGAAAGTGCAATGCAAATGTATTTTGTGTTCCCCGGAGGAAACTGCTATAACAAACTTGACATCACACTGTTCTTTTTAAAAACAAACTAATCAAAGTTTTATGATCAATTGAGCACCCTGTGGGAGAACACCATATAAAGGCATTTTATTTCAAGAGGAAGAAGCAAAAACAACCAAGCAAAACAATAAAACAAAAAGGTTAACGTACTTGTGAGACGAGACCAGGAGAGGTATCTTTTCTCAGCACCCCATGGACAGAAAATCCTTGAACAAAGTCTGATGGTAGATAAAATATGATGCTATGGTTTAATATCCATTGAGGGGAAGTGCTCAACGCTATGACTGTGTAACTTTGCCATCCTAGGACAATTCAGGGTAACTAGCTTTCTGCTGTGGCTTGAGAGACAGGAAGTGTATTTAAGGTTGCACCAGTCCTGCTGATCACAGTGAGAGTAGGAATGGTGTGTGACTGCCTGTAGTTGGGAGATACCATGAGATGAATGTCTCTGAAAGCCTAGAAACGTGAGATGTCAATAATCATCCTTAGAGACAGTCTGCCTGCTGTACACTAATTCACTGTGTTAACTGAGATGGAAAAAAGGAACATCCAAGTTCGATAAACAAGCTACAAAAGAAAACAACTTGTTTTTTCCAGAAATTTAAGTTTCAGCTCTTGAGTCCAAACATGAATACAGTTGCAGCAGGTGAAAACAAAACACACAAAAGCCAGCAAAGTGTTTTTCTAGGACTCATTTCGCACTTCTGGCAAGGGTGTAGCTGGAAGTGTTTAGAGGGCAGAGAGTACGTATGATGTATTAGCATTGCGGGTGGCTGGACTGATATCTGCACTTTTTGAACACACGATATGTTAGCATTACAGGTGACAGGACTGGTATCTGTCCTCTTTCAAGAAACTTTTCTACCTCTTTCTCTAGTTTATAAGGCTTGTGTTACCAGACTGAAAGACGGAATTGAGTATAGGATATGCTGAAATACATATAGGTATAGGATATAGGATTTTGCTTCTAGCAGTCTGTTGTCCTATGTCTTATGCTTCTAATAGAAACTTCTTGGGAAGGGCATTCTGTTAGGCCCTGTGTATATACACTGGCTAATGTAGTATCTGTGAATTGCTATTGTAACTCTAAAAAAATTTATTGTCGTATCTGTGGTGATGACTGTGTTTATACAACATCTAGAAGTCCACCTTGGCTGCATGAAGCATACGAAACATGGTCTAAAGTATCTTCCTGCCTCACAGTGTTTACAGCATTGACACAGGGAAAAATTATTTTCTTAAGGCACAGGAATGTGAGATTTCATAATGTGTCCAGTACGACGTTATTTGGGTCTCTTGCAGTCGTGCAAACCAGCCAATACACCAGAGTCTTCCATGCTCTGAAGGACTGACAAAAAAGTCAGATGAAGTCCCTGCTTTGAATCAAGTACAGCGGAGATTTGAGCCTGGACTTTCCTCTTTCTGAATGGGCACGAGGTTACTCTGAGAAGCAGGAAGGTCTGTATCTGCATTGGATTTAAAGCATCTTTTTGCAGTTGGTTTGAATGTTTCCTGCAATGGCAAAAAAAGAAAAATTAAAACCCATCACTGCAATAGAAGAATGGTCCCATAGTGATTGTCCATATTGTTCTGAAGTCAGGAACAAGTAAAACTCCCACACAGGCTGTCAGGAAAGCAGTTAGAAAGACACGTTGGCATCAAATGAGTTTCTGTCCGCATTTCCTCAGTAAAGTGTTGGAACAGACACTTTTTCTGAACAATTTAATAAAAATCTGCTTAGTTATGAAATCCCTCAGCATTTGTTAGTGAGTAGCTTCATGTTCTCTTGTTCAAGGCAAGAATTCTTTGCGTAAGTTTTGAATGTTGCAGATAAACAGATGGAAGAAAATGGAGAAAAGCAAAATGGAAACCAGAACAATTCAACCTAGTTGTCTTTTCTTTGGGAGTCCATGTGTTTAGTTCTTAATTTCTGTCTTCTTTGGCAATTCCTGTCCATTTGAATAGGGTATGTCTAATTCAAGTCAGATGGATTAAACAAGTGAAACTTTGAGATATCTTTGCAAGGTGCATTAATAGCTAGAAAATATGGACTTCCTACAAAATCACAATATTGTCTACAAAGATATTTCCTACCTGCTAGCACTGTAGAGTAAAATAAGACTCCATCTGCTTTATGAAAAGAAAAGAAAAAAACACAGAGACCTTGTGAATGCCTCAGACTGTTTTCTTCTTTGGAGCATTTGTTCATCCAGTGAGTGTGTTGCTCATGTCCACTATCAAAGAAAGTATTCAGCACCTCAGTCTTTTTCATGTCGTGTGTAACCAGGTCCCTCGCCTTGTTCAGCAGTGGGCCCGCATTTTCCCTCGTCTTCCTTTTGTCACCCATGTACTTAGAGGCCCTTCTTGTTGTCTTTGACATCCCTGGCCAGATTCAAGTCCATTTGAGCTTTAGCTTTCCTAAACTCCAACTCGTGCATGCTCAGACAGGATCTCTGTATTCCTCCTAGGTTACCCTTTCCATTTAAAAATGCAAAGTAAATTGGATGATATGTATGTTCTCTTTGTGGCTTCCAGTAGTAGCTCAGACTACCAGTTGGGTAGAGAAGCTGTAGGTAGGTAAGATGAAGAAAAGCAGTGCCTTGGGAGACTGAGATTTTCAGGACCATGGTTTTGCTGATAATACCATGCTACTTAAACTGAAAGGCACAGTTCCTAAAAGAAAGCAGATCATTCACACAGATTCAAAGATTGTGGAATGAAAACAAAGAGGACAAAAGAAATGATGAGATTTTAAAGTTCTGACTGTGCATTAGAAAAGCCATTATACAAGATTTTCTTCAGCAAGAAGGGCTCAAGTATGTTTTGAATGAATTGAATGTGTCTGAAGACCTAAAAATAGTAAAATCCAGGTAGAGAGAAAAATTCTCCTTAACTTGCATAAGACTTCAGTTGTAGTGCAGAAAGAACTGAAAATACTGATACGTTCATTATTGGTTGTTTAAGACAATATTTCCTACGTCTGTTTTTATTACCATAGGTGATGAATCCTTATCTATAGTAGCTTCTGCTGCTTACAATGAAGTAAGTAACCATTCTTATCAGCAGGGCTGTATTGCCACCAGAAAGCTTCATGTACTGAAAAGATATATTTACTTGTTAAATAGTGTAGAAATGGTATTTCAGGCCACTCAGATCCTTAAAATCAAGTAGTCACATACAGTTAAAAAGCTGCTGCATTCTAGCACCAATTACCTGATTCCTAATGATAAACTCACTTACATTTCAGAAGGAACTGCATGTCTCCATTTGATAATACTTCATAGAAACCTAGACAGAAAGCCCTTACTGAAAATGCTTAATCAAATTTCTCATCTCCAAGTATTACCATGAGAACCATAGCATTTAAGAATGCAAAATAAATGTGGGTGTCTCCACCTTATTCTAACCTAAAAATTAAATTAATCCCCACTTACCTTGTTATCACTGATTATAGCAAAATGGCCTAATCATTCCTCAGATGAAATACTTTTTCCTTCTGTTTCATGGAGTCAGCCTTTCTTCCCCTGATCTCAGTATAGTTGGATAGAAATGGCATTTCCTTACATATATTACATTAACCGCCCCATTGATTGGTCTCCTAAGGTATAAGACTGTCCATCTTATGTCAGCTCAGAGCACCATGCAGTCTACTCCAGTATCTCTGACATGGCCAGTTGGAGATGCCTAGGGAAGAAATTAATAATGAGAACATATATTAATATACTCCCCCCTGCCTTTCCCCCAGCATTCTCCCATCTGCCAGGAGTTTCAGTCTCATGGTCATCCTGAGTGAGAAAAGAGTGGGTATGTTGTGTATCTAGAGTGAGTATGTTGTGTCCAATAATACCTGAGGCAATTTTTTCCATGTATTTTTCTGGTTATCTTTTGAATAACTCTAACATCTGCACCAAAGCATCCCCTGGCAAAGAATCTCATAGCTGAATAATCTGCTGAGTGGAGATAAAGAATTTCATTTGTTTTTAACTCCATGGCTTAATTTGAAGTGGCTACATTCTTACACAAAGAATCACTAGGTAACTGAACCCCATTCATGTTTTTCACATTTGGTGTTCTGCCCACATACCCTTCTTTCATACTCCTTCAGGATTTACTGGAAGCTGACAGGAGCTAAGGATCACTTTAAATCATACTCTCTTGCACCAGAAGTAAGGTTTTTGAAAGCTTTTTGACCTTATTTTCCTGTTTTCCAGATTTCTTTCTAGCTGAGATCAGCCAAGAATATATAGGTATACATATCTATATGTATAGACAGTATACGTTCTGAAGCATCTAGATTTAATTGTTAAAACTGCCTGCAGATGTTCAGTCCTCAGAACTGGGTCTAACAACTGAAGCAGATCAGCCCGCACCTGTACACCGCAAAGAAAGTGCACTTTTTTTGCAAATACTGAGGAACAAACACAGTTCTCTGGAGTTCTCCGCTCAGAGCAATGGACAATGTACAAGACTTGCCCATTTCTTTCCTGCAGCGTGCTGAGAAGACAACTCTACCCATCTGCCCCATACACATTCTTCGGTAAGGGTGACACTGACAGTGTGTGTTGAGCCCATTTGTCTCCTCTGGATTTGAACTTTGTCCTTGAGCATGAGCTTCACATTTTATCACCACAGCTATCAATCAAGAGGCATCAACAATTTTCAGCCAGGGCCAATCTGCTCTGGATTTGAACGCCTGAACTCTGTGCTCCTCGCTGCAGCCACCTGGCAGCTAGAAACATGGTACTGTATGGATAAATATATATGTTAATGTCTTCCTTCTACAGCAGAGATGCCTCTTAAAGGAGCCTCACAGGCTTCTTCACTGAAGGAGGCATAACTGAATGAATGTGTGCTGCTTCACTTTAAAATAAGCTAGTCACCTCTAGCAGCAATTTAAAGAGCTAACTTAGGTTGAAGATACATGTTATGCCTGAGCACATCTGCCAGGTTACAACTTCTGGAAGGTCCCATTCCTCTTTCCATCTCCCCATCCCTGCTCCAGTCTCATGGGTTCTTCTCTTTCTATCCCTCCTTCTTGCTTCTCATTTAATTTTTTACTGAGGTGAATCAGCTGCTTGTCCCCTAATTTTCACTTTCGTTAGGTTAATTTAGAGGGAGTTTTATGAATTTACTCAGATCAGCAAAGGAGCTGAAGGGTACCAAAACCAGTGCAAGGCGTGCGTGTGGCAGGAGGAGGAGGGGAAAGGGAGAAGAGCCTCCTCCTTTTCAGCTGGTAGGCTGGCTCCAGAATTAGTACCTACCTTCTCCATAAATGGCATATCTAACATGTCAAACGCTGGATTTGATTGTAACTGCAGCATCTACAACTGTCGCGGCTGTTTGGAAGCAGCAAGGCTGGAATATCTGTTGTGAAGACAATTACCAGCTGTAACATGATACAACATACATTTTGCTGGACCACCATGTAAAAACAAATGGGTTTTGCGCATGCTCCCTCTGTGGAATTTACTGCCTATGCTTTTTTGGTATTCATCCTATACTGGCTATTAAAATAGAGCAAAAAGTGTGTATTTCTACAGACAGACCCTGCATCTATAAGCAAAGCTCACAGGAAACCTCAAGCAATAATTTTAATAGTGTGTTACAGTGCCATTATTTCTCTCTATAGATGGTTAATTAAACTTTTGCCACAGGACCTTCAGAAAATTAAAACAGAGTAATGGAAGCTGAATGGAGTGCACAAGTGAAGGAGCACAATGCAGTGCGAAGAAGGTTTGGGAAGGAGGAAGAAAGAGACGATGTTGTGGTGCCTCAGTGCCCAATCAAGGTGTCAAGTTCTTAAACAACATTGACAAATGGGAACAGAAATTCAAGCTTTGCAAAGCAAAACAACAGCTGTCTGGCTGTGCAGCTGCCTTCCTCTGTACTTCTTCAGGACAGTGGTAGGGACACTTGTCACTGGCAACAGGAACCGAAAAGATAGAACACTAAGACCTTTCTAGGACTCACCAGCCTGAGGGCAGCGCAGGGAGACTAAGCGGTCACCCCATGTAGCCATGTGGTCTTTCTGAATCATTAAATTACTTGCATGCCAGACGTTTTGTCGCATAGACAGTTATTCACTGACTTTGTTACTGACTGCAACTCTAAGTTGCACCGTAGCTAGCAAAACTATGTTAAATGCATGGGTTTGAAATGTTCTGGAAACAGAGAGTAAGTTAGCAATAAAGTTGTAGTACTTTCCCCCTTCTCAGACAACACTGAGATCAAGAAAACATTGTTTCATAAGCGAATCTGAATAGCTTGTTTCAGAGAAGCAGAGTCAAAAATGAAATTTATTCTGGAGATGTTCTGCTAATGGTGGGGTTAGCTGCCAATCAAGGCTCAGATTTTCCTACAAAGGTTTTTAGTAAGAGAAGGTGTGAAGAGGTGCTGAGAATCTCTAGTATAATTAGGGGAAGAAATTGTTCCAGGAATTTGTTTCAAATACAGCTTTTTTTTTTAAATGAAGCAATTGAGAACTACCCAGAACTGTTAAAAAGCCCTCCACTTTATGTAGGTATATTTCAGTGAAATCAGAGTAAATGAGTAAGCTTTGTGTCACTAGACAGGAGGCAAGACATTTCACTTCTGGTAGCAGAGGAATCTGAATACTGTAGGGAACCCTAAGTAACATAAAAACTTCAGTTGAACAAACACACTTCATTTCACTGGCTATCTAATGGAGCAAGACAAAGGAGTTATGCAAATGCAGTATCAGTTGACTCTGAAAAGGTGGATCCAGTTTATAAACACCAAACTGCTTTGAGCATTCTTATGCAGGATTTGGATTTTGTAGAAGGAATATCAATGTAAAAATTGGACAAAATAAATAAATAAATATGCCCCAAACCAGCAATGAACTTAAACCGGTACATCACTTGAAGTGAAACGGGAGTATCTCAAGTATTTAAAATTGTCATTCAACGTAATCTATCTATATCTATCAATGTGATATAGCATCTATATCCCAATTAAAGTGAAAACCATGTGCATGGCTATTGCCTTCACGCTTTCGTCTGTCACCTCAGCATCAATCCAGCCCAGTTCTAAAGCATATTATAAACCAGATATGACTGATTCCTGGTTTATCAAATTCTTTTCAACTTCTAAATAGGTCTTCTCAGTAGCAGGTGAAAAAGATGACTTTGCTTACTTTTTAAAATTTATTTTTGCTCCTAAATATGTGAAACCACAAACTCAATTTTCCATGTGCAAGTCAGGCCAGGTTCATTTTGTCTCTTGCGAAGACAGTAATAAAGAATCTGTAATTGGCACTTTCCTGCTGAATCCATAAGTGATGCGTGAGCAAGGATGGAATCCAGCTCATATTGCTGTAGGTGAGCTGGCACTGCTGCATTGCTTATAATTTATTTCAGTCAGCAAGGACAGCAGATACGAAACTGCATGTGCACAGGAAGGATCGCTTGAGTCAGAGCAGGCCATTTTGTTCAAAGACAATATTCAGCATAAAACTATATTTTATTATGCTCCTAGGAAGAGAAAAATACTATAATGCTTATATTGTTGTATAAATCAAATGCATGGCTGCAGTTTGAATGCGGTGGTCTGGCTTTTAAACTTAATCTTGGAAAAAAAGGTTAAAGGAGATACTGAATTCAGCTGTGTCGTGGTTTAACCCCAGCCAGCAACTAGAGCACCACGCAGCCGCTCACTCACTCCCCCCCCACCCAGTGGGATGGGGGAGAAAATCGGGAAAAAGAAGCAAAACCCACGGGTTAAGATAAGAACAGTTTAATAGAACAGAAAAGAAGAAACTACTAATGATAATGATAACACTAATAAAATGACAACAGCAATAATGAAAGGATTGGAATGTACAAATGATGCGCAGTGCAATTGCTCACCACCCGCCGACCAGCACCCAGCTAGTCCCCGAGTGGCAATTCCCCGCCCCCACTCCCCAGTTCCTATACTAGATGGGACGTCACATGGTATGGAATACCCTGTTGGCCAGTTTGGGTCAGCTGTCCTGGCTGTGTCCTGTGCCAGCTTCTTGTACCCCTCCAGCTTTCTCGCTGGCTGGGCATGAGAAGCTGAAAACTCCTTGACTTTAGACTAAACACCACTGAGCAACAACAGAAAACATCAGTGTTACCAACATTCTTTGCATACTGAACTCAAAACATAGCACCGTACCAGCTACTAGGAAGATGGTTAACTCTATCCCAGCTGAAACCAGGACAAGCTGATTGAGAGGAAAACACAAAATTAGCTGCATGGAAAGATTTCCATCATAGAAACAGGATTAAAAAAAGTAGGAAAGGTGAAACGACTGAAATTATGAGATTCCAATAAACACCTATTCTGCAGCCCTAATGACACTCTCTTTTGATAGAATGTACAAAGATTTTCTGCTTTTTTTAAAAAAAATTGTTTTATTTTTTTTTATTCCCATGTGGAGAAAAGGAAATGTGAAATACTGAAAATTTTAATAGGATGAGGAAATTTATATCCATTTCATTTTTATCTTTGATTTGATTTTATTAATAACATGATCTGAACTATCCATTTTTCTAAGAAATCATTGGGTTTTTTTGCTGAGTGCTCCATATGCCAAAATTTCTCTACTGGTAACATGTTGTATGCTGCCTTATAGACCTATTTCTGTTGGCATGGACAAGGGAAATGTGGGTGTGCTCAGTGTGCAACGCCCACATGCTAAGACAGGATCAGAAATGGCTGCCATATATATATTCAATGAAAGCGAGACATTTAAATTGTGATAAAGTCCTTGCCTCATTTGCATCTGAAGAGCTGCAGAAAGCACCAACAAACACAACAGAGTCAAATTGATTAAATACTGACAAAGGACAATAGCTATGCAGAATCCTAATGTGTTGACTGATGAAAAATTAATGCAATCTTCCAAGAACTGAACATAAATCTTGGTCTGTGCCATGAGCCAGGAAGTCAGTCCAGTTGCCTAATTCAGTATCTTGTCTTAAACAGCAGCCTGTATTCTTCAACGGGTGTAGGATGTCCGTTATATGACAAACTATCCTAATAGTGGAAGAAGTCATCTGGACTTCCAGGGACTACAGAACAGTTCACAGTCATGGCCAAAATGATAGATTTATGTGGCTTGACCCTTCTGCAGGACATGAGAGCATTCACCACTTTACTTATTGCAAGTCAGCAAGGCAATCCGGGGGCTGCACTAATTCATGTCTAAATTGGTGTAACAAGAATGATATTAATAACCAGCACAAACTAATGTAGCGCACTGGTTTTGGATATAAAACCTTTTTACTTAGTTGTGTAGGTGCTTGCTCAAACAATAATCATCACAAGTAAGTTTTTCTAAAATAATTTTTGTGCATAAATATGCTACTGTCTGTGGTAAAACTGAATCCTGAGAAACTGCAGGTATCAGAAGACAAGTCTGTGCCACACAGGACCTACATGGGCTGGCAGTTAAGGAAGGTGGGACAGTGACCTCGATTTTGACTGAAGGAGACATAGCATCAGGATGGGAACACCGGCCTCAGACAAGAATTAAATACTCAATTATTTCATTTCATCTTTCCCTTTTGCTGGTGGTGGATGTAGTGAGATCAAATTCAAAGATAACCATCTCTCTTTTCAAACAATGACAGGTCAGTGTCTCAGCGCTGTGGTCTGTAAAGCACTGAATCCCTTTGAGAACTGGTTTGTCTGAGTCATACAAACAGAATTCTTCAGAACAAGTATTCTACAGTAGGACTGCGATAATTGCTTTGGGTGATTGAACTAAAAAATGGTGATATTTCATGTGTGGTAACTCAGACTATAAGATGAGGGATTGAGCAGCTTGCTCTCTGCCTTGGAGAAAACCAAGTTCTGAGGAACCTTATTTAAGCATATGGTAAAGTTTGTCTATCACTCAAGCTTCTGCATTTTGTTGTTTTGGGAATTCATATGTCTTGGTATACAAAGGCAATCCTTGTAATAACAAAAAATGGACAAAAGATTGTTATGGGAGGTGCCTTGAGACATAACATAGTGCCTAAATTGAAATATATAACCTGATTTCCTGCAGAGGAAGGGCAGAGGGTTTCTCCATTTTCATCTTTTCCATCCTACAGAACTTCCACACAGAATACCTGCACTCCCAAGTGTTTGCAAACAATTAGACTTACACAATTGGATAAGAAAATGCTCCTTAAATTTAAGGCCTGTGGTAGGAAACATGGAAAAGGTATGGCAAAATCTGAAGGAAATTGAGCCTGGTTCTTGCTGGTGCTTTTGACAGTCAGCAAAAGGAATTAAACAAAGTGTGATCACTGATTATGCTTATGCAGTTTATTGTCAAGGTGGGAGGCTGACAGTTACAGGGTGTCCTCTGCAGGACTGCTAGTCCAACTACTTTCTGGTACCCAGTGCTGTAAGTATATGCTGATCTTACACAGGGCAATAGAATGGTGACCACCACCACCAAGTGTCTCTTCTTGACCTCATGGTGTTATGATGTAGATTTCTGCCAACACTATCAGAAAAATATCTCATTTCACTTTCTCTTCACTTGGGTGGTGTCACGTGCTGGTCATGAACCAGAGCGAGGTTTTGCTCGTATTTTTGGGAACAGAATTAAGACTCAAAACAGAGTCAAGCACCAAGTAACTTTATTTGCCTGACAACAGGTTCACAAATGCAAGGGAAAGAGAGAGAGAGAAAAAGAAAGGAAAGACAGAAAGAATTAGTTGCAATAGCTACCACCGTGGATCTGCGGTGTCCTGACAGTCCGGTTCCTCTTCAAGTCCAGCGGGGGAACGTTCCATCTGATGTTGGTTGCTCCTGCTCTTTTATTGGGTTGCCTTGTTGTATATTCATTTTTCTTCTAAGAATCACTTAGCATATTCCAAGAGCCATTTTGCTTAACCATACCTACCACCCGGTGGTGGTGCGCATGCCCAATATAGTCACTGGGGGATCTCCAGGCCGGACCCCAGGTCTGGGCGCATGCGCAGGGGTTAGGTTAAAGTTTCTTAGAATTAGCTCCACATTCAGGTTCCTAAGAAGACAGGAGACCTCTGGTCTTGTGGTCCCGACTGTTGCTCTGTTGCTATGGCAGTGGTGTCAGTTGGTGGTTTAATGTTCCAGCAATGTCAAGACAAATGACCAACACAGTCTCTTATAGGTGGGAAAGATTTAGCTCTGTTTATGGGATGCAAACACCTAGCCAGGTTGTAGCTAATCTGCTCTCTGAAGTCTACATTGACTTTGTTTGCTTAAAACCTTGTATATGGTGGTAGTGGGGTAATCACTTGGTATTTTCTCCATCTCTTCCTCGTAAAAAATATTAATAGAATGTATTCCACAAGTTCCAAACATGAAAAAAAAAAAAGTCTTGAATTTTAATCTCTCATGTTTCAAGCTTTCATATGTGAGGAAAAGATGCTCAGAGGCTGTAATGGTCCTCTGGGTTTCTTGGGTTTTGTTACCGAAAAGCCCTGAAAATAAGACAGACATCACTGAAGAAGAGGTTTTTACTATTCTGAAACTTCCTGTGGAAGTTCTACTCATTAAAACAGATCAACTCTACATGTTGATAAGGGAAACAGAAAATCTCAATCTCATCTCTTCAGTGGGAAATACACATTTCTTCCCCAGCAACTGATAATCTTTCATCTATCTTGACCTTCTGAGATATGCAAGAGCTGTGTGTCAAAACATGTGATTCTTTTACTTCTCTCTAGTTGTTCTACTAAAAATATTACTTATATCCTTAGACAATCATGGCCAGACAGCACTCTCATTTAAAGCATAAAATCATTATTTAGGGAAGAAACTTCATTTCTGTTGTCATTTTGGACCCTATTCCATATTTGTTGCTTTTTCAAAACTTCTGTGCATTGGCTTTGTGTGGCAAGGTTTTGGTAGTGGGGGGTGTTACAGGGGTGGCTTCTGTGAGAAGCTGCTGGAAGCTTCCCCTGTGTCCGACAGAGCCAATACCAGCCGGCTCTAGGATGGACCTGCCGCCGGCCAAGGCCAAGCCAATCAGCGATAGTGGTAGTGCCTCTGTGATAACATTTTCAAGAAGGGGAAAAAAGTTGCTGGGACAGACAGAAATGGCAGCTGGAGAGAGGAGTGAGAACATGTAAGAGCAACAACCCTGCAGGTAGTAAAGAAGGAGGGGGAGGAGGTGCTCCAGGCGCCGGAGCAGAGATTCCCCTGCAGCCCGTGGGGAAGACCATGGTGAGGCAGGCTGTCCCCCTGCAGCCCATGGAGGTCCACGGTGGAGCAGATCTCCACCTGCAGCCCGGGGAGGACCCCACGCCGGAGCAGGTGGGTGCCCGAAGGAGGCTGTGACCCCGTGGGAAGCCTGCGCTGGAGCAGGCTCCTGGCAGGACCTGCGGTTCTGTGGAGAGAGGAGCCCACGCAGCAGGTTTTCTGGCAGGACTTGTGACCCTGCGGGGGACCCACGCTGGAGCAGTGTGCTCCTGAAGGAATGCACGCCGTGGAAAGGACCCACGCTGGAGCAGTTCGTGAAGAACTGCAGCCTGTGGCAAGGACCCAGGTTGAAGAAGTTCATGGAGGACTGTCTCCCGTGGGAGGGACCCCACGCTGGAGCAGGGGAAGAGTGTGATGAGTCCTCCCCCTGAGGAGGATGAAGCGGCAGAAAATAACGTGTGATGAACTAACTATAAACCCCATTCCCCATCCTCCTGCACCAGTGGGGAGGGTACGTAGAGAATCCGGGAGTGAAGTTGTGCCCGGGAAGAAGGGAGGGGTGGAGGGAAGGTGTTCTGAGATTTGGTTTTATTTCTCATTACCCTACTCTGGTTGATTGGTAATAAATTGCGTTAATTTTCCCCAAGGTGAGTCTGTTTTGCCCGTGATGGTAATTGGTGAGCGATCTCTCCTGTCCCTACCTCGACCCACGAGCCCTTTGTTATATTTTCTCTCCCCTGTCCAGCTGAGGAGGGGGGAGTGATAGAACGGCTTTGGTGGGCACCTGGTGTTCAGCCAGGGTCAACCCGCCACATTCTGTTGGGTTTCACAATAATGTAGGTGTATAAGAATCAGGGAGTATCCTGAGAATGAATTTAGTGTCGTCATTGCTCTGAATCAATAACTTTTTAAAATGACTTTTAGTATCTCTCCTGGTAATGTATAACAACAACAAATTCCAGTGTTTTCAATGCAACACCAAATATTGTGCATCCTTGACCCTAGATATAGCTGTTAATGTCATAAACAAATGAGCAAGATAGAGGCATATCATTCAAACTTGTTGATAGCTTCAAGATATTGGTAATTAAAGCAAATGTTCTGTCTGCACTTTCTCTTTTCTTACAAGGAGAAGGCTTTTCTTGGTAATATCCATCATAGTTAAGAATCTGCTGGGAATGTGTCTGTGATATTGACATTCACATTCATTAAACTGCAGCTTACTAGAAGATATTCTTATATGCCGGGATTTTCACTTTAGGTTGCTTTTCATTTTTGAGAAATGATATGATTTGAAAAGGGCTTTCTGGAACACTTAACGTCTGCATTTTTCATAGTAGGTTTAGTTTTGTTAAAAATCTGATGAAATCTCCATTGGATATGAGTTACTGATGACTTTGATCATGGTGGGAAGAGAAGAAAATGGAAAACAAACAAGCTTTGTTATGTTAAGACACTTCTTTTGTTCATCTCTTGGAAAAAGACAAGAGGGACATGGCAGATCAGGAAGTAAAACTTCATTGAAATGTAGCACCTGGGATGCTTGAAAATGCCAAGCCGCATGAAAGGCTCAGACCCTCCTTCCCTAACATTTTATTCTAAATGGAGGGAAGCTTCTTCATCAAACATAATCCCTCGGTATAGTTGGGAAGCCACATGTTCTGCCCCTTTCTAAATGAGACCATATCAGAGCACTTCCTAAAAATCTTCTTGTGTTGCAGCTTCCATGTAACATTTCTAACTCATCTTTGAATATATAGACAAATTTTCTATCCCAGAAGATAAACCAAGGTCACAATCTGTGACTACCCTAATTGCTCACTGAGGACCTAGCCTTCCTGAAGAGTTTTTTAAGCCCATCAAATTATTTTCTGGGGACATTGTATTTGGTTCTCATTCTATTCCTGCCATTTTATTGAAATGATCAGTACTTAAATGCGTTAAGTTTTTGTTCTTCATTAACTCATTCATTAGCTGCAAATAGATATGTGTGACTCATGAGTGTGCCCCAGAAAGGGGCAATGGTACACAATTAGGTTTTGACTGAATCCTTAGCGTGAAGCCTGTCTAATTAATGACATACTATTATTATAGTACTATACATTACATATATAATTAATATAGTACCATATATATACAAGCTTATTCTATGCATTGTATATATATTATACATGTATATTTTACACACATATTACCTATACATACTATAACTGTAGTATTAGAGTGTCCTGAAGAGATGAAAACTGGAACAGTAGTACCTGAATAATACAAGTCCTAATAGTAGTCTACAGATCTACAGGTAAGCTGAAGCTCTTAACAACATGTGCCTGAATTTTGCCATTCATGTGGATGTTTTCTGAGTGGAGTCTGGAAGGCTAGCTAAGAGCAGTGCAGGCAGTTTGAGCAGCATGTTTTGGCAAAGCAGGCAGGTTTCCTTAGTCTTCCAGTGAAGTGGTACTATGTACGCTGAGAGGCTGACCTTTGCTCTTTGAATTAAGGAAGAAGGTATTTTAAAAAATAGAAAAATGGAATTTAACACCAAAATCTCTGTTTTTATCATCAAGGTTATGGCCTTGATTTTCAAAGCTGCTTAGCTTGCAATAGTTCTTATAGCCCTCAACTGGACTCCTTATAGATTTTAAACTCAGTCTAGCTGGACATTGGTTTTTAAAAACAAGTAAGTTACTGGAAACCCAGGTATAAGGCAGTCACATTAGAAATCATTGGATCCCTGTTTTTATCTTAATATTTGTTTCTCAAAATTGATACACAAGCTAAACATATCCAACAAGGATTAAACCCCAAAATAACAATAGCCTCCACCACCTCCTTTTCCCCTCTTCATTTTTAAAAGCTGGTTTTGATGTTAATTATGTATCTGATTTGAAGAGGTTAAACACATTTCTCCATGAGTTGTTAAGTATAGCTGAATTTGTTTTGGAAATGGAAGGGCAAACAGAGATGACCATTTCAGGTCTCTTCCAATTTTGTTTGAAGCAATTTTGGAAGACAGACAATAGTTCAGATCTCTTTGGAAACAGCACAAAACAAATACTAAGGCACAGGAATGGTTTTACGGGGTGGTGAAAGAGGTAAATATTAATAATGATAGTGGAAATTATGAAAATAATAATGATGATAATAATAGCAAAACCCAGTTATTTTGCTTCTTAATTGGTATTCATTAGCTGAAGAAACCACACAACTATAGGGAGAGAGGAATTGTTGATTGGTATGTTTCTCAAGCCAAATTGTGAAGATTAACTAACTTCCTAATAAAGGCTTCCAGCTGATTGAGTGGCATTATGCTTCTGCTTCCTCTTCTCTATCTTATATGGAAAATGCTTTTATGAGTAGAGTATCTCAGATGCCATAAAAGCAAAGTAAGTTAAATGAAGGCATTTGTAGTTCCAGAAAGCACACACCTAAAAGAAAGATGACATTTTGTCAAATCTTTCTTTTTTTGCCTTAAGTTGAGATTGGGTTTATATTTGATACTGCTGAGCAACAGGACCTTGATTCAGACAGGCGATTGACAACATGCCTAATTTTAAGCTATGCATTTACTAAATAAAGAGCCAGCTAGGACCTATAGGATCATCATGAAGTTTTTAACCTGATACAGTCATTTAAGGTAAAAGGTCTTTTGATATTATTAGCACTTTCCAAATGTTTTACAAATATTGGCATTGTCTTACAGGTATCATGAGTTTCAAAGCTTCACATCTGTGTAGCTTTCCATACAACTACCTTTGCCATACCTGGTACTATGAAATCCTGTCAACTGAAGTCAGAGAGTGAGAATTAGGGGCGGGAGGGAGAGGGAAGATTCTGACAGAGAACTTGGGTTATCTTGACAGAATCTTGTTTGACCTGCAGGGGTGGATTGACTGCACAGGTATGTGACATAGCCCTGGTGCTACAGCTGCCTCTCTTCTGGGTGTATTTGCATACCTATAATCCAGTGGTGTCCAAAGTGGGGTGCAGGAAGAAAATGCTAGAACTTCAGTCATTCATGTATATAATTTATAAATATATATACATATATTTGGAGGAGTGCTCAGAAATTTCTAACTGATGGGTTGCATGATCAAAAAAATTTGGAAGCCACTGTTATAGTCATACCTCTAGGAGTATCTCTGCCTACAGTCCTTCATGGACTTCCAATTCCTAATGGTGATTCCAGTTAAGCAAGTATGTGGGTGTTTCAAGGATTGTTTCCCTTTACCCCTTTCATTTTTCATGTCATTTATGCTGTGATCAAAGTAAGCACATAATGGATATGAAATGTGCCCAGACTATATCTGCATTCAGGAGCATTTCTCCCCCAGCTTGCCTGCATTTGAGGATGAGCTTATTAGGGTTTTCTCTTTCCCTAGTCAGTAAGGTTTCTCATACAATCCCACACTGGCATCTGAACGAAGCCTTCCATCTAATTGTTAGTATTATTCATAAACAATTAATAATAAAAAAATAAGTGATCCTATCTCATACGTTTTCTTTGACGTGTGAGATCTTTCTGTGGGTTTAAAGGCAAACTCCAGCTTTGCCCGTAATACCACCTCAGCCAGTTACTCCTTGGTCAACGTAAAGCTGATTGTAATAGCAAATATGACTGGATATAAAAGTGTATCAGTAGCAGAGAGGAAAGGAAAAGGCAGGAGAAATGAATCTGCCACAGATATTTGCACTTACTGACCTGTGAGACAAGTTTTAATTTCAGAACTGTAGGGGTGTAAAATGTCACCTTTTATGCACAATTAATAAATGCCATCCTGCTGTAGCAGTTTTTTTCCTTTGTTGAATCAAAAGAAGACATAACACATTAGAAAACCCCAGGAGTTTAGTCCTTCCGCAAGTCCTGATCCGGTATAGGTGGTATTATTGCATTTGACTCCTGTTTCTCTTTTAGCTCTCAGTTTTCACAGGTATGTAATTTTGTGAAGAAAACTAACCCTTCCCTGCCCCAGGAGGAGCCAGCTGTCTGAGCAGGAGCTGGGCTACGCAGCTGGAAGCCCGACTCCCAGGCCAGCGCCCGCACTGGCAGAAACCACTCTCTGAAGATTAACCTGAAATGTAGGCAAACAGCCGCTCAAAACCACAGGCCGTTTGAAGGTGCCCGAAACTGCTGTGGGCACCGTGTCACCAGCCAGAGGGCAAGCGCGGGCTGTGCTCCTGTGACGCAGCCGTGTCCCCAGCTCCCCGGGGCGGCCACGTGCTCCACAGCTCCCAGGGGATGGAGGAGACCTCGGGGGATGGAGACAGATGTCCAGAAACGCTGGACTCCCCATCACATCCAGGACACGGCCAGCTGTGGGGCACGCCGCAGCGATGTACGTATATTGAATTTGTTGCCATGCTGACTTGTAAAGTACCACGTATCAGCCTGGCATCCACAGCCTTTGTACATGTGCATTTACTTGGAAACCGCTATTTGTTTTATTTACTTCCTTCTTGCACAGACAGTGATTTGTTTAGTACACCCTGTTGAATTAATCACAGTTTAGACTTCTCTGCTGGAATACAAGTGTGCCCATTTATATTCCATGAAAAGAAAAGAACGCTGTATTTTCTTTCCAACGCATTAACAAATACATGGTTGTGGGAAGAAACAAATTTCTATCTAGAAATGGGAAAGCATATACTTTGCTGCTTTCCCTGTTTGCTGAAAGAAATCCTTTTATTGTTGGTGCAAAGGGGACGGTGGTCTTCTGCTGCCTTTAAATATATGATTGATTACATTCAAGTCATGAGACTATGCGATTTTTATGTTCGAGATCACTTGGTCATTCCGGTGTGGAATTCATATCAGAGAGTGAAATCATAACATTAAAGTGGCTTGTTGAATTTTTTTAGAAGCACTCATCATCAGTCCCATTTTTGTTGGTTTGTTATTGATGTCAGAATGAGTAGAATTAGACCCACAGTGAAAGTTGGAACTTTCCTCCTAAAACATCACAGTGCAGCATTTAGTTGCAAATGTTTATGCACATTAGTTTACGCACATTTACCACTGTTTTGTTGCTACTTTCCTTCAGGAAAGAAAGTCATATCAGGAGCAGATGAAATACCTGATCTTTCCTGTAAGATCTACCTGGAGCTGCACCTCCTTAGGACTGTATATGTGAAAAATATTTACTTATGCTTTGTGAACAAAGATTAATGAGTCATGAAGAGAACAAAGTTAAGCCTAATCTTGCCGTGTAAAATATGCAAAATTGTTCAAGCAGCTTTTTAATGAATCTGGCATGCTTTAATCTTAAAGCTGTCACATATATCAAATTTGACTCCTAAGAAACCTCAGTCATTTATAACAAATGCAGTTCTGCTCACATTTGCTGTCATGGAAGAGTTGTTGTTCATTTCAGGGACAATGGGAATGGGTCCACACTAATGAAATCTATGTCTGGGTTATAAATGAAAGCAGTACAGAGCTACGCTGAGCACTTGCCTTGATTCCAAAATGCTTTGACAGATGTTGCACTCATAGGCAGAGAAAAGCTGATCTGAAGACTTGAATGTAGGTAAGTAAATAAGCTTATATAAAAACATGCATTAATAAATAAACATATATAAGCACATAAAATGCCAGTTCATTACCTCTCGTATATTTGCTTATCTAAGGTCCTGCACAGCAATTGCTGTATGGAATATTATCCACCACCTCTGACTGGCATGCAAATTGTCCTGCAATAGTGGATGAGGATTTCTCCCGAGTTGTATGTGTATTTGTCACAGTTGCTCTGATTATAGCAGTAGACTGTGTCTATAAAAGAAATCCATCAGCTCCTGGGAAATTAGCTCATACAAAATGCTACTGCATGTGTTTCTAGCAACACGGGCTATTACAAGACTACTAGAGCCATTGTTTGCTCTCCTCATATTTTCCCTAGAGTACTTAGTCAAATTCAAGGTCTTAATTCTTTTCTTCAAAAGTTTCAGTGGTGTTGTCCTAATACATCCAAAGATTAGTCTGGCACTGTAGAACACGGACAGGGTTTAGAGCTCATCTCTTCAGGAGCAAAGACAGATGGAAACTCCAATATGAAGCTTTCTCTGAGGCAGCTGTAAAAAACTGTGGAACAAGAATCCAGAGGGATTAATGACTGCTCCAAGCCTCAGCAATTCTCGCTTCCAGTGACATGTGAGAATATTTGGACTTGTCCTACCTAAAACAACTCAGGGCAGTATGACCACACAAACAAATATATGGGCAATTATGAAAGAATCCGATGCCAAACAAATATCCACCTATCCTCAAAATGAAACACATATGTTTTATACCTCTTTCAAGTTCAATGCATTTCTACAAGACACTTCAGATACAATAAATAATGAGTGTTCTATATGGTTATAGAATATATGTTAATATAAAAAGCTTGTTTCTGGAAGATAATGAACATCTTCTAATACATGCTTTGTTACCTTAACTCTATTATCTACAGTACAGGTTAAATTCATTACTTTATTTACAGGCTTTTGTACATAAGAAAATGAGCCCAGTTCTTCCCTTCCTTTGCATTTCATCTGTTCATTTACACATGTGCAAAAAACCCTGAAATTTTGGCTATTACGTTAGCATATGAGAGCCAAGGGAAGAGAGGAGAAGTACTCACCTGCCAGCTCATTATTTTCATTCCCAGGGAGGTTAACATTTAAAATGGCTCTCACCAATCGTAGAAAAATTGGACTGACAAAACCCTGCACGTTTAATACATACATCAATTCTATATTGCCATCACCTTGAGAAATACATATTGCACATAAAGATCCCCATGTTAATTGTCATGAGACAAAATTTTTTGTGGACTAACGGGCACTGTAACTGTTAATTTAATTATGAAGGCAAGGATTCCACAATTGTGGTCATAATTATTGTACAAAACACCATCAGCCAGTCAGCCCTACCTGACTGGCAGCAAACTGGTGTATGAAAACCTCCATACTTGATTTAAGCCATCAGCCCTTGGAGATTTGTTTGTCTGTGTTAAGAAGTTATTAGCAGCACACAGATGTGTACCTGAAAAAGACCTACACAATCTTGGGGGACTAAATCAAATGTTTTCATTATGATGAACAACAGGCTTCCAACACTTCCAGTTAATAATAACAGGATAATGCATTTTGAACTTATTACCACAGGTTCAGGATATTGATTACCAGTAGAAATACATTAATAGAGTTTATGGGTCAGATTAAAGAGTGCACCATTCATAAATATTTAGAGTTCATCTCACTTAAAGTAAAATATATTGGTTACGTGTGGTGAGATATCGCAGGAATTACTGCATTGAAGTAAGTCAGAGGAACTGGTCTCTTTGCTCAGTGTGTCTGTGTAGCTTAGATCCTGTTTGAGTCAGTTTATCTCATTGCAGCAGAGTGAAGTGACTTGACAGTTATTTCAATGTAATATAAAAATATTTTTGGTAGTATGAGGAACCCTGGGAATAGAGAAGAAGGTGTTTTGAGGCTAAAGAAGCCAGGGAAGTCAGAGGTCAGTCTCCATGACAGAGCAGCACAATCTCAGATCCCTTGTTTGGCTGTGGCATATTCCAGCAGCCCTCTGAAAAGCTCTGGGAACAGTTTTTTCCTGTCTTGTACAAGGAAGATGGATACGTAGGTTACTTTAACTGTCTTTGCTTCCACCATCTCTCCAAACAGGCTGAGTGGAAAGAGTACGTAAGAAAACTGTTCTTCATAAAACTTCAAATTCACAGCCTTTCAATTCCACATTTTCTTTGGGGGCCTGAGTTTCCTGATGTTTTCCTGACAAGGACAGTAGCAGTAATATATTACTTTGTTCTCAGTGAATGTTTTGATCATAATTCTGCAAATCCTGTAAATCCTACTACAATATTGATGGGGATAAGCCTGGGGAAATGCAGTAATCTCTCTACTGTCCTTAAGCCTTTTCTTTCTTTCCCTGCTTCCATTTTATTTTTTTTTACAAAGTGAAAATGATCATACAGTGTCATACAGTAAATTAATCTTAGGGCTTAGTGGGATTTGAAATTGCTATAGATAAATCAATTATTCATGGAAACAGAAGTACAGATCAATCAAGATGGTTAGAAATGAAGGTCTCTCTAGAATAACCAGTTCTCAGCTTCAGATGCCACAGCCAATTGATGTCTCGAGGATCAGTGTGGGAATTCATACCGGTTTATCAACACAGAAACTGCAGAATGTCTGCTCTTATTTTGGAGAGAGAGAAAAGCCCCTGCATTTGGGGACCGTGAGCCAAGTGTTCTTCAGCATAACACAATGGACAGGTTGCTAGCAGAAGTTGTGGGCCTGGTGGAGCACAGCATATGAGATACCAGGGCCTGTTTTGCATGGATCAGACTGCGTCCCTGCTTCTCCATCTTTTTAACATCTGCTTGACTTCCTGTCTTAATGAGTTAATAATTCTGTGTGTTTCACTGTAGTATATAGGTTACCCACACAACAATCTGTTTTCCCTCATTTCCTCTTCAGTAGTGCCTCCCAGGTAGAAAGTAATAAGAATAGATAGTAGTAACAACATTTTCTAGCTTTATCTGTCATAGCTGGAAAAGGAAAGTGGTTTCTTAGTGACATACCAAGCTGTGAGAATGAAAGAACAGCAGTCTAACCAAATCAGCCAGGATAAATGAGCTGTGCACACGAATCATAGCATGAATATTTGATAAAAGGGTTGTATTTTCTTCACATTTTGAAACATATCTGCTATATTGCTTCTGTGCAGCACAACCTACAGCCTCGGTCTCAGCTCTGGAGTGCATACTTTTCTGGTTGAAAATAACTGCAGCTTGAGAAACAGGTAATGAATTATGCTTCAGTGAGCTCTGGACCCTCACATCTCTTTTCCTGGCTGAGTTAATTGCTAACCTCGAAAAATATTTGAAATGCAGATTTGCAGGCAGTCATGCTAGCATAGGGCAGATCAGAGAAATCCATCTGTGACATGAACTATAAATCTATAGATCAGCCCAAACAATAACAGAAAAGGAGGAACATGTTAATTAAACTATATTGTAAAGCATTGACTCAGACAAGTGTTTCAATTAACAGTTCAATTTGTTTTGACTTTAACTTTGAGTTGGGAAGAATATTTACCGCCTGAAGTTATTATCTCTCCTATGCATTTTTTTGTGAAACAGGACACTCCCAGAAGTTGTTCCTTTCTCATTTCACTTCCCAGAGTTAAAATATTCTGCAACAGAGAGTGACTTTCCTCTGGGAGAAAAACATATTGAGACAATAAGATTTGTGCTTCTGAGACTTGGATAAGTTTCAATCCCTTTATAATTAAAAATGGCATGAATTTGAATTCAACGCTGTATACAGAAGCCAGTGTTTCTAATGTGTAGTATTGCAGATTCAGCTGTCCTGTTCACAATTCATGAGAGAGAGAGGGCTGGGCTGCAAGTACAGACAGACTGGAGGCAGGATCTTAACTTTGCCATTTATGGGACGAACTAAAGTGAGGCCAAGACTTGATCTTTTTTTTTTGTCTTATTTGAGCTCTTGTGAACTCCATGCGTGATGTAGATTGAGACTCTTATACTTGGGAAATTATAACATTTACTACCTCACCACCAGCAACATCACCTCCACAAGCACCTGAGGATGATTTCTTTAAATGATAATGACTGATAAAAGAGTTTGCAGGAGTAATGGATGCTGTACTATGCTAAGAATTAAATGTTGAAAAAGTGCTTTTTTAAGGGAATAGTCACTGTAATGTAGCCTCAGCAACTGAGCAGTACACCTGTGTATGTGTAAGCCTGTCCTTTAACTCCAAGTAGAAACATCTGTCTACAATGCAGCTGAAAGCAAAACTCAGAGGCTTTGTACAATGCTGTTTATGGAGTTTTCTTTACTGCATCTAGCAAGACTTTTTTTTGTGAGATATTTCTAGACCAGTGTGTCTCTACATGCACTGATACTTGCCTACAAGCAGGACTCCCCAGGTGTCACTGAAATTCCTAAACAGTCCTCCCTTCTGGTCTCTGGGAGAGGCAGTCTAAAATGAAGAAATGCAATCTGACTACCATACCTCTGTATTTCACATTTTGGTGACAGATTTTTCAGGTTTTGCTAGCTGTCTGGCAAAACTCTAGTCCCTCATGGAGCAGAGTTAAAGGAACTGGATGTGGAGTAACATGAATAGCTACTACATGAAGCAGGGGTTTGGAGCAAAAGAAACTCACACATGACTGGAAACAATTCTAATTAGAAAAAATAACTTGGTGGTTGAGGGCTGAAGAATATAGGCTACACTGATTAGATAGGTGGTATTGTCATAGTCTGGTGACCAGCATTGTGTTGATATCTTGCATTTTGCTCAAAACCTAGAACTAACTTTTCCTCAAAGCTCATGTCATTCATTGTTGGGTACCTAGTCAGATTGTAAGTGACCTTTGGCAAGTTGCTTAAACCTCACTTGGTGCCTTTCTCTTCCCTTTTACTTCAACTGTCTCTTGCTGATTGTAAAAGGGTACAGAAAGTACCTGATCTTCCCAACAGCATTTGGGTGCAGCAAACATACAGACAGTAACAAAATGTCTGTAGCAAAAGGTTGAGGGCTAGTGCCCTGTAACTCTGTGCCAAGGCTGCCAAATTTGGTGCATGCTCCCAGGTAGGTGCTGGGGTAGCTGCTGCCAGAACACAGAGGTCAAAGCTGAGTCCTAGATCTCATCCTGTCAGATGCTCTACTCACCTATATTCACAGTTAGTGCTGGCTCGAAATGCAAAAGAAACTAAAACATCAACAAAAACCCCATAATTTGCCTAATTGGCCTGATCTTAATTTCAATATCCCCAAAGGAGGTAATGGAAGACAGAACAGAATCAATTCTCCCTATCTGTTAAATTCTCAACTTAAATCTTGAAAACATTCCCAAACTATTAAGACTTAAGATTTCTTATGGTTCCATGGGCTCTTTTTCTAATATACTGGCAGGAAGTTGGCTGTCCATTTGCCTATGAAGGGAGAAATGTCCGTGCATGTTTGTGTCTAGGACTTCTTCAGTGTAAAAATATATTGGCTCCAACTCCAGTTCACTTCATTTCAATGGGAGAATTACTGCCCTGTAAGATGCGAACGTGCAACCTGAACATAGATGTGCTAACACAAAACATAAAACACAGCTCATTTTCCTACTGTTTTTCATGTTCCTTATGTTGAGTAAAAGCCACCTCTCTTTAACCTGAGAAACACTGAGCATAAGCGTAAACAAAAATTTATGAAAGACTTTGTTGGCTATGGGTCTTTTTAGAGGATTTTAGTCCTACTGGATCTTCATATTGCTTGCTTTCATCAAGCAGCTCTGAGTCAGAGGAACAGTCTGGCATGATCTCAGCCAGTTGTTGTCCTGTTCTGTTTAAAGCCCTTGGGATGTCATCTCTCAGAACAACTTCTGCAGAGGAACAGCCAAGTGTGAATCTTGGCTACTGATGTCAAACAGCCAGCCACAGCCACAATGAGCAACACAAAGAAACCCCTGCAACCTTTTTAAATTTTTGTTTTCTTTGTTTTTGGTGAGTCTCTTGCTTTAAGGCAGAGAACAACAGTTGCTTCAGAGGGAGGAAGACCTAAGGTACCAGCTGCTTATGCTGCCCGTCTAATTGCAGAGCCATCTGCCTCCAGTAAGGACTTGGAAGTGGATGGAAATGATGGTCTTACAGCTGCGGCCAGCAGGCACCAGGTGGGTGGCAAACGCACTCACCACCCCTCCCACCACCCACCTCGCCTCTGCTCCCTCCCTGGCCAGCAAGTCCTGCTCCTGGCTGAAGAGCTTTCCTCTGCGCTGAAGCACGCTGATAATTTACTCAAGGTGCCCTTCCACGACCTGAGAGCACCGATTCCAGGCTGTGACAGGCAGGAGGAGGCTCCAGGGGACTGGTGTCATAGATACAGTCCTTATCTGAAGTGTTAATTACTTGTGGCAAAAATGAAATGGCAAACAAATAAAAAAATCTTGCATGTTTTTCCTTTAGATACATGTAAAAATAGGATTCCCATCTAATTGTCTATGCATAAATTTAATGAAGGGCACTTAAGCAAATTGATTTGTTTTCTGTTTGCAAATATTGTTTGTGCTACTGGATGTGCAGAGCAAAACAGCTTGATGTACGTGAAAGTACTGCTTTTTGTTAGGGAAAATGTAAACAACTTTAGGCCAGGGACATTATTTAGGTCATAGTGGACAATCCTGCTTTTGATAGAAAGAATAAACAAATCTGTTCTTTGTGGGGTGAAAAAGAATAAAAACATTTTAAAAAGTAAAATAGGTTAAAAATAGATAAAAATAGGTAAAATAGGTAAAAATAGGTAAAAAAATATATCACAAGCAGTTTTTTCTCATTTGTAAAGTTGTGAATTTGCAAAAAACTGCTTGGAAATTTATCAAGAACAACAAAAAATTTTCAATGTGTCAGGTTCATTTGTAACATTTCAAAAACATATGAAATTTAGTTATGAAAACAGAAGTAACTTTTGACACCTTACTCTTTCTATCACAGTTTAATACCTGCTCTTTCACTTTTTTTTTGTTTACCAGCAATTAATAATATTTGATGTAATGATGTTTAATCTATTCAAACGCAGTGGTGGAAAAATTTGCCTGAGGATTTACATATTTTTCAATTATTACCAATTAATTGATTTCCTGACCTAGAGGCAATATTCAGTGGAGGCTCTACTGTCTTCACTGATAACCATGCCTAAAGATATGGACAGGTTTATTGTGTCAGTCAGCTTTCACTTTCAATGCATCAAAAAACTCGTGTTTTCTACTGTGGTCCTCCAACTGGGCAAGTTTATGTTAGGAGTCTTAGTTTTAAAAATCAAAGAGATTCCACGGCTGGTTTTCATAATTTTTCAGCACACCAAAATATTCCTGCATTTTGTTTGAATTTTGATCTTTTACTTCTCCTCTTCAATGTTGTTATAAGCTTGTGTAAGCACGTGAGCATTGAAACACCTGTCACAAACACAAGCCAGTGATGATTTGGTTTAAGTAGAGTGCTATTGGATCTGTACATGGAGTCATGGATCCAGAAATACTGCAGAACACATTGACCACCAGAATGCAACAGGATGGCCTTCTTTAACTAGTGATAGATAATTGAATATTTGCATTCAAATCATACAGTCCTTTCTTCATCAAAAGCCTTGTTAAAAATTAAAACTGACAGCAATATCAATATTACTGCTGTTATTTTTGTTGTTTTGTGATTCTGACTGTAACTAAAGCAATGGGAGCTGGTGTCATTAACTGCAGAATTGAAGCAACCTCCTCAAATAATAAAGTTGCAACAAGAACAGCAGGAATGGTTTTCCCTGCAGTTTCTAAACTTTTTGTATCCATGGAAGCAACAATTGCAATGACATTGTTAAATCTGCTACGAATTGTTTCAGTGGTAAAGCAGTTAGGTGTGAAACCTTTTGACTAAAAAAACCTTGGTTTTGTTTGTGTGACCATATTATTTTTTAATTTTTCTTTCTTGACAATGGAAAAGGATCTACAAACTCCTAAATTTCATGTATTAGAAACAATTTGCTGGAATACATCAGCTGACTGAACCTTTCTCTTCTTTCTTCTTCTTTCTGCCTTGACTTTCAATTTCTATGACAATTAATCTCCTGAATGCAAGGATCTTTTCTGAATATGGGATTCCAGTCTCTTTTTAAAATTTTGTCCCTCAGGGCTTGTCCCATACATTGTAGGGACTTATATGAAAGAGAACTTTGAATTGTATCATTGTGGAAGTTTCCTACAAAGTCCAAACACCAAATTAAATCTCTTTTTTTAATGCATTGTCTGATCCATGCAGAGTGAAGGTCATGCCAGAGGTGGATTTTCCTTCCTGAAGACATAGCCCCGGCACTGAGTGCTATTCAAACTTGACACTGCAGGCCACAGACACCAAAGAACACAAAATACAGTCTTCCATTCAGACTTTAGAAATCCTTGTGGTAAGGCTAACCCATAGGTCTGACCTAGTACAACTGAACTGTACCCTTTTACCATTCTATTGTCCTCTGAGGAGCTCAACAACTGTGGAGCACAGCAAAAGATCCAGAATTTTGAGACATAGCCAAGCACCTTTTTTCTTCATGAGATTTCAGCACTTGGCTTTTGATCGTGACTAGGAATGACACCAGAGCAAGCAGTCTTTTTCTTGGTATTTCCACAGTACCTATTCAAGTTCTTGCCAGAAAAGGTCCTTAAAAATGTCCTTAATTCTGGGCTACAATTGAAACATAGAGCACATAAACTCAAACCACAAAAGGAAATGGGCTGAAAAGGCAGCTTTGATATGACATACTTCTCTACTCCTTGACTAGAGCAGTCTGGCCAAGTTATGGGGAGTCAATGGGATGTTGCTATGAATTACACCAGTTCCCACTTGTTCTCAGTTTGTTACTCAGTAATACACTGTATTTGGTGGCAGTACCAGTTTTAAGATGACTCCTCCTTTACCCGTGTAGTAGAAGATGCTGTCCTTTCAGCTAGATGATCCTAGACATTTTTGGTGTTGCGCCATCTATCTGATAAGGCAACTGAACCAACTGAAAAGTCCTTCTCTCCCCAGTCCTCTCTCAGAGCTGAGCAGCTGCTGTGCTCTGTGGTGGGGTTACAGCCTCTTGGAGCAGGCAAGAGTACCTGAAATCAGGACATCGAACGCTCTTGGTTGTTATGGCAAAATATTAATGTCTAGATGAGCAGTACTGATATTTCTGGAATGTTGATTTCTCTCATATACTATGTCTTTGTGATGTGTTTCTTTAAAATAATGGAAACAAATCCACCAGAGAGAAGCCTTTCCTAGAGCTAACTGGTGTCAGATACAACGTAGTTTTTCTCCAGCGGTGGAGTATAGAGAAAAAGATCATAGGCAGCATATCTGCAGAGATTCAGTCTAAGTCCATGCTGAAGAGGGAGACAGGTTTGAAAGATGCTTTTTGTTTCTTTGTTCACCCACTCACCCACCCTCCAAGCTCTCTTCCATGCCTTCCATGCATAAGGAATAGGATACAAACCAGGACCTGAGACAGGCTGTTTGTAAACATGTTTCCCCTTTTCTTAGCAGTCTACAAACTGATGAGATACTGAAAAGAAGATATAAGGGAAAAAAACCCAGAATGAACAAACAAAATTATCATTTAAAAGCATAAACTTGGCCCATTGATCAACTTTATTCTTGAGAACAAGAGGTTAAGATGCTGCTGCATTTAGATTTGTTTGCTTAATTGATTTTGATTTTGATTTCTTACTTGCATTTTTAATATTATTTTTCTGCCTGGTAATCTCTGTTTGATCATCTTCAGAAAGAAAACAGTTGTTAAAGATTCATTACTGCCATTTTTTACTTGTAGGATTTTTAATAAACTACAACTTGCAGACACTGTGCTAGCATAGGAAAAATGAATATTTTATAGAAATATGTAAAGAAAATAAATCACCTATCTGAGAATATAAGCAGGTCAGGCTTTCTCTGGCAGCTAGTAGTCAAAAAATACTTCATATTTTTATGTGCCACAGCCTTATCTTCTATCACGCCTTAGAAGGAGTGTATTTTTTTTCCTCACTTCTCTATTCTCAGATTTCCTCCTCTTCTCTTTTTTATAAATCCATTATGACAATCCTAGTCAGCAGCAACATTCACACTGAAGTAATTGATATTGTACTGGACCCAGCCTACTAACATTTCATGCCCTTCCTTTCATCCCTTTGGTTTTTCTTTTTGTTTCTGCCCCCATCTCTCAATTTCCATCAATCTCTCAATTATCAGATCCTGAAGGCTAGATGGGCTGAGGAATAGGAGAGACGTGATTTGCTGGAAGAGTACGTAGCTTTATCAGACCAACTCATAAACATAGAATGCAAAAAGGGACAACCTTGTGGACAGACAGACTTTAGGTAGTTTTAGCAGCCCAGGTGACAAGATTCTTTTTTCCCCAAAACTTGATGATCTATTCCATCTGTAAGAGTTAATGTAAGCAACTATTATATTTTTCTATCAAGCCTGGTTTTCTCCACCATCTCAGAAAGTGAGCATCAGACACCTTTGCCTTACTTCCTCATGCTTTTAAGTTCCATCTTTAACTCTCTACAGTTGATTTCCTTTCTGTCTATCCATGTGACCTGAGGTCTTGTGATTACCTTGAGACCCAGTGTTGAGCCCTCTCTTGATGTCACATTCAAATTTTCCATTCACTTAAATGATACAGAACTGAGATCTTTGCTCCTTTCCTTCTTCTATCTCTACAGCTTCAAATGTCTCCATTTGAGTGCTGGAAGCTGTTTCTTTCAGAATGTCTCATGAAACTTGATGTAGATATCACATGAATGTGAAGTTATATCCCGTTATGCAATGTAAATAGGTTTTGGCATTTGCAACGCAGGGAAAGGATCCAATTGCATTGAAAGACAGAAATAGAAAGGGAGCCTGCAATTTTAATGCAGGCAATTAAATTCAACTACTAGCATTTTGAGATTAATGGTACAGTGAAACAGTCCCACTCTTTGTGGCTTAATCTACTAAAATGAAATCTTAAATTAGACTCATAATATGAACATGTGGAAGCAATTCTTTTCATGTATATTTAAATTCAATATTAATATTTAATATGTACATTCAGGACTACACTTTTTCAGTCAAAATATGACAAAGATTGGAGCAAAATCTTCCACTGGTGCAACTGTAGAAGCTGTTATTCATTTCAGTGTAATTAATGTGGATTTAAACCTGAAGCCAAAAGGAAGAGTCCCAGTAGCATACTGCCTACACATCAGTTTTAAATTTAGACTTTAACATCCCTGAGGTTCAAATTCTATTCTAATGTGCTATTCACAAAAATATTTTGCCATTTTAAAAAGGAAAAAATACCTAACCATAAAAGGACTGGAATGAAGTAATGGTCCATATCACCAGCCAGCAAATTTACACCAGCTGAGTCTTAGATTGTTGCAATAATTCATCATCTGCTGGAGAGAGGACTGTATCCCTTGGCTGATTTTAAATGACATTGTGAATCCTTGGCTCTCTCCAGTTATGTTTCCACAAATATAGTTCTTGAGTAAATGTTCATTTCAATATGGTAATCCATTCTTCTTCTCTTCCTTGCCCTCTGCTCTCCCTCAGGAGGTGTGAGTGGGACACCATTGTCCTGCGACAGCAGCAGAGTCCTTGAGAATTCCCCTTTTACCCTGTTCTTTTCCATCTTCTTCTGAGCACCTCAATTTAAAACAATGGATTAGCATCTCCCACAGGTGGCTGGCACTGTAACGGAGACCTTAGTCATCACAGATGATTTTTTTCTGCTCCTGTCACCAAGGAGACACACCTGCATGTAGTGACCCTTTATTGTTGATTTTTGTTGTTGTTGTTTGAATTCACAGATGACCATTCTGAATTCGCCCTTGAGAGAACAATTCAAAACCCTGTGCTTTGAAACCGAAATGGATGTACTGAGACGGCAATCATAAATCATAAAAAGATGGAGCTGTCAGCTTGTGTGAGTCTGGGATCTTGGTTGATGGAGTTTGTGCAGTTGCTGAGTCATGTGTTAAGGCATGCTAAAACCACAGAAATTTGGAAGGCATAGATTCTTGAGAAGGTAGCTCATTGCAAACAATTGTAAATAAAAAACTTGATGTTCAGAAGTCCTTGTCTCCACTGCTATTCACAATTATAAAAAGGGTTGAAAGTATTTTTTAGCACAAAGAGGGCAATTGAGTGCCTTTGCTTTTTCCTTCTCCTTATGTCAATTGAACTGTAATCACTGTGGATGTCACTTGCTTTTAGTGTATGCACATTTTGATTTCCAAGTTTACACTTATGTCCAAAAGGTACAAATCCTTAGTACTGCTAAAGAAAGATATCTTATCATTAGCATGACTTGCTCTTAACATATGAATACTGTCTTGTTAACTTAAACTAGCACACAAGAACCAAAACAATCAATTTTTTTCTTCTTCTTGTAAATTTACCAAAGCTTTAGATTTTTGTAGTGTGCTCAAGAGACTCTGTTCTTTTTTCCTTATGTATTGGATTTGCATGACAAGGTTTTGGTAGTGGGGGGGCTACAGGGGTGGCTTCTGTGTGAAGCTGCTTCCCCCACTTCTGATAGAGCCAATGGCAGCCGGCTCCAAGACAGACCCGCTGCTGGCCAAGGCCGAGCCCATCAGCAATGGTGGTAGTGCCTCCGGGATAACGTATTTAAGAAAGGGAAAATGTTGCTGTGCAACAGCAACTTCAGCCGGAGAGAAGAGTGAGAATATGTAAGAGAAACAACCCTGCAGACGCCAAGGTCAGTGAAGGAGGGGCAGGAGGTGCTCCAGGTGCCAGAGCAGAGATTCCCCTGCAGCCCGTGGGGAAGACCATGGGAAGGTACCCACTCTCGAGCAGTTCGTGAAGAACGGCAGCCTGTGGGAAGGACTAACACTGGAAAAGTTCATGGAGGACTGTCTCCCGTGGGAGGGACCCCACGTCAGAACAGGGGAAGAGTGAGGAGTCCTCCCCCTGAGAAGGAAGGAGCAGTAAAGACAACGTGTGATGAACTGACCCCAATCCCCATTCCCTGTCCCCCTGTGCCACTGGCAGGGGGAGGAGGTAGAGAAAATCGGGCATAAAATTAAGCCCAGGAAGAAGGAAGGGGTGGGGGGAAGTTGTTTTAAGATTTGGTTTTATTTCTTATTATCCTACTACGATTTGATTGGTAATAAATGAAACTAATTTCCCAGAGTCGAGTCTGTGTTGCCCGTGATGGTGATTTGTTGAGTGATGTCTTCCTGTCCTTACCTCGACCCACAAGTGTTTCGTTATATTTTCTTTCCCCTGTCCGCCTGAGGAGGGGAGTGAGAGAGCGGCTTTGGTGGGCACCTGGTGTCCAGCCAGGGTCAACCCGCCACACCTTAATAATAAGTAATTCTAAAAATAAAGGAAACATAGAATGCAGTAAAGAGCATCTCTTTTACCTAAACTCCTGATTTTTTCAAGTATTTAGCCAACACTGGGAAAAACACAGTTTTCCAGGGCAGTGTAGAATGACTAAATAATGTGCAGACCATTAGTGATAGGTAAGTAGTGAAAGCAGCAGCACTGGAAACAGGAAGACACTTTAAGAATATTATAAAAATTATGTTCTTAATGATCCCATAACTGCACAGAACTTCTCAAATCTTTATATTGTCTGCACAGGCCATATAGACATATACTGTAAATTCTTGTCACATAGTTATGAGCACAGTTAAAGCTCTGTGGGGGATTGTACTCAAAATAATTGGACTAAAATTCCACAGATAAAAGAAAATCTCTGGAAGTTGTAGCTCTACCAGGCCTTGTGCTCAGAGATCTGACCATTTTTAGAGAGACAGAGCATCAAAGAACAAGCTTAAGCTACCACCCATTAGAACAATATAACCATGCAGCTGTATTCCGCTCCGTTTCTTAGAAAAATCCATCAGGCATCTTTGTAGCATGTCACTAAGAAGACAACATACTTTTGTATTTTTCATCTTCATAATACAATTTCCCTGAGGACTTATCTGGACAGAAGTTGAAAATCATAAAGAAAACAAAAGAAAAAGACCTACTATAGCAACTGGTTTCTTTTTCACAATGCCCATTATCTTTATTTTTCTGTTAAGAGAAAATAATCCAATGAAGGCATATTTGAACATCACAGTTAACAATTTGACTGGGAAGATATAATTAAAATCTATCACAGTAACTTGTGTTGATTTACAACAGATCAGAAATACAGTAGTTGCTTAGGTAGCTGGTTTAAGGCAAATAAACATAAGTGCTCTACTTATACAATGCAGAACAAAATCCTGTAGCTCTTTTCCACAACGAAGCGTGAAGGTGAAGATATAAATGGAATGAAGAGAAGAATAGGTAAAATAATGGAAGATAAATCTTTCAATATTTATTAAAAATGATAATTGTCTAGAGTATGACCTCTGAATTAAAGGAACTTAAAGACAACAGTTGGTAGAAGGTAGAAGTTTCTTCAGCGAATGGATAGCTCTAACCTAGGATAGTTTATTGAATATTATCTTTTTTGCATTAGTCTAAATATGAGAGACAATAACATCACTTACAGAGCACTTCTCATTGGCCTATTATGCAGCTCTGATGCTGTTACTTCACTGAAATGGAACTCTGGGTTCAGTTTCTGATTCTCTTACAGATATGCTGTGAGACTTTGGCTGCATCAAAAGCAGATTTCCGGTGTTGCATAAATACAGTTCAGCTCAGTATTGCCATTTTTAAAGCATTTTAGACATACAGTCTTTTATACAGATAAGCTGAAAAGAAATGCTGAATATCATGTGATTTGCTTTTACAAATGCCTACAGATAGAGCTCAGACTGAAACATGACTTCAGTATGTTTTCTCAAATACTTAAAAATGAAGTTTTGTATATTTATATATATTATTTCATGGCAAACCTAGAAAAAATTAATCTGAATTAAAAAATATTAAAATAAAATCTATCTTCTTTTTTGGCAAATACTGAATTTAAATTCTCTGACAAGCTTTCTGAACTTTCAGTTCTGGAAGGTGTGTGAAATGACAGTTAAGTTGCAGTGAGTTTTAGGATTCGAGTTGGAGTCCTTTTAAAATCAGAATGGAGTTAAGTCCCTTAATCACTGTAACAGATGAAAAGTTTACCTAAAGGCCTTAAATCTCTAGTTTGCAATTGCCATCTGTAAAATAGTTACAAAAATATTTTCTTGTCTTATCTATTTGCATTACAAGGAGCTCAGGAGCAAGAACTCTGCTGGGATGTGTTTTAGCAGCACTCAGTGCAGTTGGTCTTTCTATCACTCTCAAAGCTCCCAAGAGCTGCAGGTGCAACACAAATCACTTGTATTCCCTTTGACAGCTGGTACATGTCCTTGTATTTATCATTCTATTCCAGTAACATTTCTGGGAATTCTCTGTCTTTGAAATCTACACATTGTATTTTTGTACAGAAAAAAATTGCTTGTTTTGTACAAATAAAATTATTGCCGGGAGATATATTGCTTTCTATTGAAACTCTGTCAAGTACTAAGGTTAATATCCTGATAGTATCAGTCACATTCAAACTGAAAAATATCCACCAGCAAGCCACCTTCTCCAAAAGGATGTTTCCAACGCACTTGCTCTGATAGACAGATAGATGTAATGGATGTACATCACTGACTAGCATCCTTTTGAATATTTTAAATCTTCCAGTGCCTAAGTCAGACTTAGATATTGGTTAGTGTTCTAGCACTACATATGTGTCTATTTTAAAGTCATACTATGGTAGGTTTCTTGCTTCCAAAAACCTTAACAGGACATTCCTGTTCCAAACTTAAAAAAAAAAAAAAAAAAAAAAAAATGTTCACAAAGATGGTATAAACTACTGAATTTTTTAAAGACTGATTGTGATGAAATGATCAAAAATTTCCAGAAGACAATGATGGTAAGCTGAGGAGACTGAAAGAGAGGAGAACCTGAAAAGCACAATCATACAAGTGCAAGTGAAGAAAGATTTCATGTCATGCTGTTGTGGGCAAAACAGTCTGAGGTCTGGGAATTTTACTTAATTTATTGTCAAGTAACATAAACTCTTAGTTATTGGGAAAAAAAGGACATAATTAAACAAACATAAATACATCTTTCTTTCTCATTCACATGCTCAACTTCAAATACCTCTCTGCCCACACTCAGTCTCAACATTCCTCACCTTCAGTCCCTCCTAACCCCTTCAGTAAGGTCACAACTCCTTTCTGCAACTCCTTGGTTCTCACTTGTTTGTTTCTTCTGCTCCTTGCTTCTTCTGATCCCCTTCTTGAGTGTAGGTCCTCCATGGGCCATAGGTTCTCACTGGTGTTTCTCCATGGTGTGGGGCCTCCATGGGCCACAGTCCCTCAGGATTGGCCCTGCCTTGTCATGGGTCCCCCATGGGCTACAGTACCTCAGGGTTATCGTCCACCTAGCTGCCTAACCCCAGGTATCTGGCACGTTGTAGTCCCTCATGGGTGTACATGTCTCTGGCACAGAGCACTTCCTTCCAGAAGTGTGCATACAGCCCTGTCTGCAATAACCTCCCTACCACATGTCCCCTCTGCTTCTTCCTCCCTTTTCTGTAAACATAAACGTATCTCCTTACATGTCTCCTTCAGTGACTCCTGCCTCCTATCGCTTCCCCTCTTCCTTAAATACATGTGAACATTGGTCCTTCTCTGGGTGAAATTTTGGCAAGTGATGAGCTGTTTCATCTGTTTCTGAGGCAGCCAGAAGCAGCCATGACTGACCCCTCCCACAGAGGGCACTCCTACACCTCCCCACTACTGAAACCCTACAATATGTGCCTGAGATAGGTACCTATCACCTATGCTTCTCAGACTTTATGGTTGCATGTTTTTCATGTATATGCTTAAGTGTAGGTTGAGTAGGATTTTGAAAGAAAAACAGAAAGTACATAAATTTTGTGTGTACACTTCCAAAGAGCTGCACTTTTCTGAAGTTAGTGTGAGAACCAACCCAAGGGTTGAAGTTGGCCTTCAGGCAAAAGTTATCAATGGGTGGAAAACCTGAGCTGCATAGGACCTGTAAGATTTAGGCAGGTCTAGGGGAGTCTGAAGAAGAGGTTGCCAAGAAAAAGCTTACATCTTTTCTTCAGGAAGGATTTGGTGTTTTCCTGGCTTTCAGCAGAGAAAGAAAAATTAAGTGGGACTTCTGCCTACATGAAGGTTTTATGGTGTAAACTAGCTCCAGTGGATAAGCCATATACAGCTCTGTTAATAAAGCTCTCTGCCTGATCTTGTATGCCCCTTCTCTCAGGAGGCCTTGCTAGCTTGCTCTGAGTGGTGTGAGAAATGTCATGTCTTCTTCAGTACTCGCTTATGTCCACCTTGCAGCACTAACAAGCAGCTTGGGTCTTTATACAGTCTTTTTGGATTACCTTTTTGGAATGCCTGCCCATTTGAGACAGGTGGATCAGGTGATATCTACAGACTACTACTTGTGCTGATACTAATTAGTCCATTTCCTTCTGCAGAAGTATGCTGATTTTTTTCTAACTGGAGACACTGGTTAATAGTACTGGTATGAACTTACTAAAAGACTGCAGAATAGTCACAGTATTTGTGAAGTTAGTATCAGAAAGTGATAGAATAATTTAATTTGAAAAAAACCCTGGACGTCACCTTGCCAATCACCTGCACAGAGCAGGACCAACAGGAACAGGTTGCTCCAGGTCCCATCTACTCCTCTACGGACATTTGATCAGGATGGAGATCCCATGACCTCCCTGAGAAATCCATTTTTCTAGACCAAATGTCTTTGACTAGTTTCAGTGCACCATTTAGCAACATGTGTCCTGTTGGGGTGCGCCTCCAGGGAAAGCTCACTTTCTCCTCTGTCTCCTTTTCCTCCACATGCCCAGGCATCTTGTCAGCACAGAAACCAATATGGTTGATGTGCCACAATTTGGTCATGACAGTCAATTCCTGCTGATTGTTCCTACATCTCTTGTAGTCCTCCAAGTGCGGGTGTCCAGATAGATTTATTCCATTACCTTTCTGGGACTGAAGGTGAAGCTGACCAGCTGGGAGTTTTCTTGTCCTCCTTTTAGCCCTTCTGGAAGAAAGATACTGAGTGTTGTCATAATTTCCCAGTCCCCAGGAACCTCTTCCAGCCACCAGGACCTTCCCAAGCTAGTAGAGAATGGTTCTGTGAGGCCACTGGCCAACTTCCTCAGTGCCGTTGGGTACACCTCCAGCTCCTCCCATGGACCTGGACCAGTTTGCTACAGTGCTCTCCAACTTTGAGCTTTCTCTTCAGGTGCTTGTTGATCCCTGATGTCCAAACACTGCCTTCAGCACCCTCTAGAAATCTGCTAGATTTCTGGAGCCACATGCAAGTTGGCCTTCCAGCTGCCCTCAGACTGGGCCCGGATTACAGCACCTTCAATCATCAGGTTTGCCATCATCCTTGGAAGAAGGCTTTGTCCTCTTAACTGTCTCAGTAGGTGGCTTGTAGCAGATGCTTCTCAAGCTATGTATGTTGGATTATCCCCCAAGCTGCAGCCTTAGCTACCACCTGGATCTCCCCTGCTGAAAAGGCAAAGCTCTGTGCCATGAAGCCACTCTGCTGGGGAGAGAATAGCATCTCCTCTTGGCTTTCCCACCTGCCCTTGCTGCAAAGCCTGCCTTCATCTGCTGCAGCACTCCAGTCCTGTCAGCCATCTCACCACGTGTCTGTGATCCCAAGGAAGCTCAGGCTCTGGCCCTCTGCACACACTCACCATGTCTCACGTCCTCTGAGTCCTGACTGCTCAGCCAACTTTCCAGCTTGGTTTCCCCCCATCCTTTCCCACTACCAGCAGCCACAGAGCAGCCTTTCAGGGGATTCCAGGTTGCTTGGTGTAGACAGTGTTCTTTCCATGGGGACTTCTGCTGCCAGCCCTGACACAGAGACCCTGGCACTGGGGCCAAAAGTTCAAGGTCCACAACATCTAATGCAGTCTCTCTCCAGTGTCCTGGATTTGGTCATCTAGTGTGTAGTAAACCTCACAAGACAGCAACCCAACTGGCAGATGGGTGCTTCTGTCTCCTGCAAGAGGGAATATCCAGGTGCCATTACTCCGTGTTTCCAGTGAGTGCAGAGATTTGGTTCTGGCTCAGCTGGGTCTGACACCACCCCAACAGGGTTTGTTCTTCCTCAACTGCTCTCAGGACACTCCACCAATATCACAGATACAGATCTGCAGGCAGAGAGAAACTTTCCTTCTGTTGCTGTTTGTCACAGATTTCCAGCCACCAGCGTCTTGAGAGTCTCCATCCATTGCTCAGTTGACTGCAGGCTTTTGCTGTGCCTCCTTTTCTGTAGTTTGAGGTTCACACAGTTGTCCATGCAAACACCCAGTTAATCTCTCGCTTCTCACCCTGATGGAGTGCAGTTTGCTCAATTCTGCCTTATCTCTCTGACCAGAGCACATATCCACGGTGATGGGAGGCTGCTATCACCTCCAGCCTGGGCCTCAGGGGCCATTGCAGACCAAGACTTGGATGGCCATTTTGTTCCTCTGCCATTTGGAAGGGGGCTGAGGCTTCTGACATACCAAGGCTGAATCTGGGACCCCCTTCAGACTCCATGCAGGCATACTGCTGTGCCAGCTGCAGAGCCCTCGTGTGTGACACTCTGCACAAAAATATTAATTTTAATAACATCAAGCCAGTGAATTACTCTGAGATTCATATGACACATGGGACAATGCAAAGTATAACTTTTGAAGGAGATAAAAAGGTTTTGTTGTCATTGTTGTAAAGCTCCTTAAAATGTGTTTGTTTGTTTGTTTAGTTTTTTGGGTTTTTTTTTCTTTTTCTTTTTTTTTCCCTGTGTGGCTCCTTTATTTTTAATTAGTTTTCTGTCTTTTGGCTGACCTAATTATATGTGCCGTTTGATGTGTTTGATGTTTATGGACTCTTCACTTCTGCTTTTGCTTTCATTGTAATAATTCTTCTCTGACATCTGAATTATCAAAGTACTTAATGCAGCAATCATCAAATAAAACAAAATATGTATTTTTGAAAATGTTCTGCCTTTGAACCACCCTGTCCTAAATTTTAGTTACACTTCAATTTAACTTTTCAATGTTATCACATATTTTTTCATCTCTTTGTCAGAACTTTTTTTTTTTATAATTCAAGGGAAGAGGAAGAAAATTTGTAACAGGAACAGCACACCACAGATCTCCTTTTTCATTAACTCTCAGACACCAACATATCTTGATCTTTTCAAATGTTATTGTTGATTTCAGTGGATGAAGGACAAAGCTCATTCACCAGTATTGTACTTCATTTGCCACAATAAGAGCGAGGACTATGTTCTTTATTTGGGATTGAATATTTAATGGATTGTGGGTATTTCATTTTCTTAGGGTACTTTGAAAATCTTTAGCTGAAGTTAATTTAATTACTCATGAAGGTTGTTTGAAAACATCATTGGTTATTCTTTTGTGTTGATATCAGAGAATATTGGGACAGCATTAGGTGTACTCCTGAGGAGTACTATTTGATCTCGTAAGTTTAGTTTTGGGCAGAGGTTAATATAGCAAATCCAAATGGCAAAAATTTGGACTGCATACCCTCTCCAGATATAAATACTTCTGTGAATTCATGTCTTGTGTTAAAATAAGCACATCAACTTAAGAAAAAAAAACCAAAAACAAACGAAGAACCCCCCCCAAACCAAACAAAGATCTGTGCTGGAATTTTAAGTTTATAGAAGATTGGTTTTGGATTTTGGATGAGAGCCAGCTAATTTGAAATTATGTGGAAACCTTACTTCTGCTTGAGTAATAATTTATTGAATGTCTATTTTTTTTAAGTATTCCAACTTTTGCAGGCAAAGTAGGTAAATATTATGAATTAATAATATTAATGTTATTTTATATTATTGTATTATAATTGATGTTATTAATATTTAAATTTTATATTAAGATTAAAGAAAATTCCAAATGTGTGCACAGTCTTAGAATTATTTTTTCTCTAATCTAGATTCTGAATTTTCAGTTACTACAAATGCCAGGAATATTGTTATACACTGTGTTGTATAAGTCTGTTGTGCGTTGCTCATGACAACCCTCGTCTGCAGCTGAATACAGGTGTATACTTCATGGCAAAATTAAAGAGAATGGAAAAAAACCCCTTTTGCCTCTCCCTTACTTTTTCTGTACCCTGTTATTGCCCTCTATGGACAGGTTTACTGCCACCTTGTTACTTGTGTGTACTGCCACATACAATGATCAGAAAGTAACTCCTGAAACACACTGTATGTTTTGAGAGAAGACATTGCTTTATTCTGCACAGGGTGCAAAGTGGAAGATTTCCATGAATCGAGCACACCTACTGGGGTTTTCAGTTCATATTCATAGACTCTAGTTAAAGCACCACACTTATCTAATACATATGTTCCACCTAACTATTGCATATGCATCATGTTGAGCAAGCATGATGTGTTGTTCTCTTGAGCAACCATCCCAGAGTCTTCTACACCTGCACGGGGGTCTCTGGTGGTCTTTGGGGGTTGTTTAGGGAAGAAGACCCCTACTCTTGTTGTCCTTCTGTGGGCATGCGTCATCTGAGGATACCAAGGGCTTTGTTTCTCTTGCCATCCCCTCCTTTCTTAATGCTGAAGGAGGATGTATATCCTTAATTAGCAAGTCTGTGACTTTGAAATGTCCATTATCTGGTGCCTTGATTATTATCCACACACTCTTTAAGCATCTTCTATTGTAAGCAGAATCTTAAACTACATAAGCTTTACCTTGAGTACACATGAACAGTCCTTGAATAGCAAGCATACCACATTTCTCATGTTTTAGGTTTTTTTTCTTAAGCTATCACCTCCTTTTTATTTGTTAATCAGTCTTTTGAAGGCTTGAGGCAACAACCTCAAAAACACACTTTCCATGGATCTTGGTCCCAAATGTGTATAGTATTTCCTTATGAACTGCTACACTAAAGAACTGCTTGAGTGTTCTAGACTTGGTACTGCAGGAAGTTCAGACTTTCTTAATTCAATGGTTCTCCTTATCTTGAAGGTGATACAAGTCTATTAAAGAAGAAGTTTCCCATGCTTATGCTTTTCAAATGTTTGTCATGATTAATAGCTAATAACCTTGCTGCCAGATGTAATAGATAACACCAGTGCAATAGAACAGGCATTTCAGCTCACATTTATGAGCTTCAAATCAGAATCTGAAGTCAGTACTGCTAGCAGGTAAATTTTCCTAGATACACTTCCATTAACTCATGTTAATAGAATAGAAATAGTAGTGGCTACCTAGCCACAGTAGAATCTAATAAAATTATAAGCATGTGAATTTAAGACACAGCACCTATCCTTCTGTGGCATATCTGAATGCCCTATTACATTTTGTTCTTCTTCAGATGTCACAAGTTTAGATGCCTCTGTCACCAGCTAATTTAGAACGTCATACTGAAATCTTAAAAGACAGAATAAAATATTAATGTTTTCCTTCAAGGATTGTTTTTCCTGCTTTTTTTTTAATTCTAACGGGAATATTTTTGAAACAATGTTCTTTTTTTTTTTTTTTTTTTTTCCTTTTTTGTCATTGAGATTTGACTGGTACAGATGCTGCACTTTTCACTACACACAAGCAAGATGTTCACTACAACGTAACAAAGTGGTTTGCATTTCTTCCTTTGTGCTTGATGATTATCATCTCAGTCAAACTGTTACCAACACTCAAGGCCCCAGGGGCAACCTGAAAACTTTCTCTTTGTGAAGTAACAACAAACAAAAAGAAATATTTTCAGTAGGGATGGGCCCACAAGCCAAACAGAATTCAGCCTTCTCTGTTATGGCGTGGTTAAAGTATTCTCCTGAAACTCCTTTTCTGTTGATCCTGGAGGGTGCAGAAGCTCAGGTCTGAGTCCAGTCCCCTGGCTATTAGAAGCAGAGCAGAAGATGCGTGAAGTGCTTTACTTCAGTGAGGGTGGTCTGAACAGGTTGTTAAGATCCAAACTGCAAAGAGTTGCATAACCACCTTACCTACTATTAACTTGCAAACAAAGCTCCATATTAAAAGTCAACAGAGTGAGGTTTTCCTACTTAGTGATTTTCAGTCCGTGGTTTGTGGACATAAAATGAGAATAAGAAATGTAATTTCATTGGCATTATACAGCATTCAGCACCTAGAAATTTTCTTAAGCAGCTTGTAAATCCCCTAGCAATTGCTTGGGGGTCCTCAAATGAACACTATTGCTGTATATTCATACTTGCATATTTCACACGTATTCTATAAAGCGGAGACAGTGATTAGCATGCAGCCGTGAGGTTTGTCACAGGATGGTCTTCAGTTGCAAGCAGTGCAGTAGATGCTTTTGTATGACATCTTGGCATGATAAGCTTATCATCAGGGCTGTGGTTATTATGTCTTTTCCTGTGTGAATGGTGCACATATAAATGCATTCAGTCCTGCTAGAAACTTGGGTGCAGCAGTAACGGGCCCTTTGCAAGTTGTGGAGATGGATGTGGTGATAACTCCTGGTGGGATAGATGCTTTTGTTGGAGTAGAAAAGCAGGCTGCTGTCAGAAGTGCTTTTCCCCTAAAGACTTGAAGAAGAAGCAGATAACTCCTCTTTAGTGCTGTCTATGAGCTATAAACATCTCCCACTTCTGACTAGTCACACTGGACAACAGTGATTTCCTGCTGCCGTTTTTCTTTATCTTCCCCACTTTGGACAGGGTAGGAGTTGATTCTTTGCCTCTTATATCTGCCTGAAATGTGAAACAGTTACCAGATGTATCTGCCTTTTTCATATAGATTCCCTGCAGAACTGTTTCAAAGAGCTGGACATTTTAGCGAAGGAATGTGTTCCTTCCCTCAATAAAATATTTTTTGCTTTTACTTTCCATCATATAGAAATGTGTTTTCTCATGAAAAGCAGGAGTTCTGAACAAAAAGAGGCATTCAAAACTCCTTCAAATTGAAGACTTTTCTCACTCTTCAGTGTTTAGATCTGGCTGATACCGAGTACTTCTTAGTTTTTTAAAAACTGGGGGGAAAACATCATGCCAACAAACAAACATACTGATAAGGTGACTAGAGAACTGAACTTCCTGGTTGTTTGACTTCAAAATATCTTTTGTGCTTTATTCTTGATTGTATTTGACCACCTTTAATGCCCCACTTCAAAAGCAGTATTTCAGCTGAGGTGAGGACCCTCAGCACAGCCCTCTCCCAGAGGAGCCGCTGCTCAAGGCCAGGCTGAACATGGGGCAGCCATGAAACCCTGGGTCTGGTGACTGGGAGCACAGCTAAGGTGTGATGAAGAGGCGTGAGGAGCGGGGACGGGTCCACTGTTGTAGGAGTGTTACCAAAAAAGCCGGTCAAAGAAACTCTCTAAGACTCAATTTCGGAGTTTTAGAAAACAGGCATTCTTTACTACAAGGCTGGATAGGGGATTGCTCCACCTATGGTGCACACTGTTACCTACAGCAAACAAATTTATATTGTTCTAGTCTTATGCATATTCATATTATCATTTACATAGTGTCCGCCCTTTGGGCATGTGCAGCGTGGGTCATCCCTTTTTCCCAGTTAGCTGGCCTTGGCGAGTTTTAATTACAAAAACTCAGCAGAACTCAAAGCTTATCATCAGGGCTTAAGGCTTCTTGTCTGTTGATGCACATCAGGCCCTGAGGCCTGTTTGTTGACACCTTCAGTACATACCATTGACAAAGCTCAAGGTTTTCTTATCTAATTAGTACATACCAAAATTCTGAAGTTATTCAAGCAAGCAAAAGTTCATCACCACAGTGATACAGTGAAGTTTTCCTTCTCATGCCTCTATTCAAGGCATCAGGAGCTGTACCAAGGTCCAAGCACTGGTTCCTCACCCGAGCTGTGGGGCAGCCATGCCCGCGCGTGACCACATGTCTCCGATCCCAGCCCTTCCCTGGACATCTTGGCGTGAGCTGCCTCACCACCGTGGACTTTCATGGCCACCCGGTCTCTTGGCTGGCCCTGGCTATGGCCACCCTGCCTGCCCTGCTCTCCTTGCCGTGCCCCTGCCAGTGAGGACCCTGCTCCTGCCGGCACGGTGCAACCTCAGCTCCTGCTGCCCTGGAGCTGCCAGCCCTGCTGCACCCTCGCGGCTGACCCCAAATTCTTTCTCCCTTCCAAAATGTTTGTTTTTCAGTTGCTTTAAAATATAGTCCCCTCAGATTGGGGAAAAACCCAAACAAACAAAATTTCAAAAGTTAGGATTTTCTCTTATTGCAAATACTGAATTTTGTGCTCTAGCAAGTTTTCTGCTAGAGAAGGGAGACTGGATGTCTCAGCCCTTAAACAGAATTTGCTTTGCATTCACAGAAGTAATGTGCTACATACCTATGGATTTCCTTTCTTTATCCAGAAAACGCTGCACACCAGAAATTTTCTACTTAAGTATTTATTGCTAGGAAATTCTTTAGTTATGAATACAAAATGGTTTTGTTTGTAGCTTTCAGCAACAATTCCTTCAAAATCTCCCTTTCAGCGCAGGTATGTCCCAAACCTGTATTTTGCCCCAAAGCAAATTGTGTAGTTGTTGAAAATCTGAAAATTTCTGGACATTGTATTAACTACTTTCAAGTCCTTGTATCAGACGAACATGGAATTTCTTTTTCCCCATCTGTAAAATCACTACACCTTTTTAACCATTCCAAAAACATCTAAACAAGTGGTATTTGAAACTTTTATCATGGTATGTATATAGCACAGTCTGAAGATTAAGCCACAGCAGATGTCTTTTCCCTGGTCCTCAGAACTATAAACTCATTTATCAGTTTCTGGAACTGCTTTAACTGTTGTGCAGGAGCAGGATGAGGCAGTAAAGCATGAGCACAGAGAGGCTTGCAGTCGTACCACGCTGCTCTTGCCATATTTGTGCAGAGGTGCAAAGAGCTAATCAGCAGGCAGGGAGGCAGGACCCACATTGCACCCCAGTCACAAAGGGAGTCTCTGGGAAATGAAATCAAGCCTGCTTTCTCTCAACAGTTCCACAGACAGTCTTTCAAGGTTCTTAGCCAGAGGCCTGCTTTGCTGAGGAAAAATTCTTTTCAGAAATTTACTAATGGGGCTTCCCTCATAGTGGAAAAAGCATAGACACTGAATGAATATATTTAATTTTCAAGTCTATAAAATAATTTGGCTGAGCATCAACATTTATTAGTTATTGTAAGCAATGTAAAACCACTGTTTATCTCTAATGTGAAATAAATAACTCTTTCACATAAAGTAATAATGTGAAAGGCTTTCAGATGGCTAGAAGGAAAAACAGGATACTAATTTAATCCATTATTTTATGAGGTCACTAGCAAAAAATATAGTCTCAATAGAAGTTCTGGAAAAGATTCATTAGTACTTTAAAGAGATTTTTAGTATTTCTCATTTCTATTTAGACATACTATCTTAACTGCAGTAATAAAAGCTTACACTAGCCTCCATTAAGGGTGTTATTGTTCACATATTCAAGAGCTAAAAACCAATATGCAAATGTAGGGACTAAGCAGTAATGAATGCTTTTTGTTAGCACTGTCTTACATAGAGATAATGGGATAAATAATCCATAATAAATACGTTCTGGGAGAGTAAGTCTTTGACAAGGAAATGCTTGTTGCTAAGGAAACTTGTTATATTTTTGCATAGCAAGTAGGTTTTGAAGGAAAATGGCTCACATAACCTTTGAAATATGTTTCCCTCTAAGATGTTGGCCACAGTTTTAATTTAATTCAAACTTTTCACCTGGCACTGGATATCGCTTTGTGTAAAGTGATGGAGAATCTCAGAATTAACTCTGAGCTCTAGGCAGCTTCAAAGGTGGAAACCTCAGGGATGCAAACATCTCAGGGGTAGAAACAAGGTAGGCTTTTCCATTATTGTTCTGAACTTTCAGTAAAGCATGGAGTGAAGTTTTCAAAAATTCTCCACTGTGGAAGTTCAGTTTTGTGCACAAATACAGAAGTCAAGAATGGAACTTGTTGGCAAGACCAGTTTGGTCCAGTGGCCATGTCTGGTTTGATACCATAGCCTGGTATCCTGGGAGGGACTGAGAAGTCTCTCCAAAGAGTATCTTAGTATTAGCTCCTGGGATCCGTTTGTGGAAGATAAGCATCATCGCCTCCTTGCATGATTTTTGTTCTTGCTAGGAATAAACTCAGGACAGTAGACTGTGTAAACAGACTGTCCCATCAGCAAGAAGAAAGTATGCATGCATTCTTGGAAAAAAGCATACTTCTGTTTGTTAAAACTTTGGAGGTGATAAAAATAGAAAAATCACAATTTCTTAACAGTTTTTTTTCCTTTCTTTTTTCCTTTCTTTTTTCCTTTCTTTTTCTTTCTTTCTTTTTCTTTCTTTCTTTCCTTCTCCCCCTCTTTCTCTCTCTTCTTTCTTTTCTTTCCTTCTTTCTTTCTAACTAGGTCTGTTTTCCTTCCTCTTGCCACAAAGATCATATTTCTTTATTTTTTTTTCTTTTTTTTTCCTTTTCTGTCTAGAAAAGTTTTTCCAGTTTGCAGTAATGTGAATTTTCATTTTCTTTCTCTTCACCTGATTTCAAAGCCTGCCTTTACTCCTAGTGCAGTATGTAGAATAACCCACAATGCCCTCAGCTTAGACAAGCAGTAAGCAACCCTCTCTTTTCCCATTAAAGGAAATTTTCTCCCTAATTGTCTTCCACCTGGATTCAGCAAGGTCTTTGCCTCTTTGCAAGACTCCTCTCTTTTGTTAGTGTATCACTGATTTCTGTCTAAGTCAATTTGCCTTAGCGGGCTCAGTATTTTTTTGCACTGAAGTCACGTCCAGAGTCGTGAAGGAACTGTATCAAGTGTATCAGATTCTTCTGATCAAGATACCATCTGTAAATCTTTTCTAGCATGGCTTTCTCTTATGAAATGCATACAATAGCAATACTCAGAGCACAATGTCAAAGCCTGAAAGATCTAATGGAAAACAAACAAAAAAAACCCAACCCCCCCAAAACCCAATACTGGGAATGGGATAAGCATCAGAATGTGTTTTCAGTGCACTGGAAAAACATGTGTAGCAGCCTCAAAGTAATTTTAATTAGGGGACTAAGGCTTCTGTTTGCCAAGTACATCATGATACAAGATGTTTCAACCATCTTACTGAGGGTTAGGGTATTCATGATTGCACATATCCAAAAAAGTATTGGAGGAGGGAGCGTGTTCGTACATCTAACAGATATTCTCTGAATTTAACCAATTTAAGAGTACATATTTGGTGCATGTGGGTATGTATTCTAAACAATTCTAAACAATACTGGTATCAGGAAATTCTGTATTTGTTAACACTACATATTAAAAATAAATCTGGTTAAACAATTATGAAAGGGCTCTGGAAAAGTAAAAAGTGGCCTCCTAGTTTCAAGTCTTATTTTGTGAAGCAAACCACAGGAGACCTGATTTCACTTTACCTCTTAGAAGCAAGAAGAAATTAAAGCATTGGTGTATAATGCTTTACAAACTGGCCAAGTAGTGCAATGATGAGCATTGGAATAAACCAAATGAATGACATGCTTTCCAAATAATGCAGTGTTTGGCAAAATGAATTTGCTGCCTCGAAATATTGCCTTGTCTTGTATTCAGTTATGAATGCTAGAGGTTCCTACTGGGTAGTAAGGATCTGAGGTAAGACTATAGGTTATGCCCTCACAGCATTGTCCAATTAACCACTGGGGCTTTCTGCCTCTTTGCTGGTGAGAGGATTTACTCTCCATTCTGTTCCCTGTCCACCTCATAGCTGTGAAAGGTAAAAAATTATTTTACTGTTTCTGTGTGAAAAATCTCCTGAATCCATCTCATTCCTGAGAGATAAGAAGCTGCTGAAATCTATATGTGATTTAGCAGGTCACCAGGGTCAGTGAAACACCAGATATGCAGACCCGTTGGGCAGAGCCGAGCTTATCTCTTCTGTAACACCTGAGTCTGATGAATAAGGAATCTCAGGTTCACATGAAAGTTAAATAAAACTGGCATTCCTGAAATTGCAGTGATGCAAAAACTGTTAATCTGATAAGCATATAAACTTTCTGTATCTTTGAAAAGAGGCTTAAACAACAGCCTCCTATGTTTCCTATTTCTAACCAGTTCTCTTGCTTTTGCTTGAAGAACACTTTAGCATTGTCTTACAACTTAAGGGTGTCCGGTAATGCCAGGAAACCTAAACTCCTCTCCAATCTAGAACCCATAAATGTGGCTGGATACATTAATGATGATAATCACATTGCAGGAAATTATTGCCAGGCCAGCAGGAGTTAAGGTGTTGAAGGGAACTACCAATCAATCAGTTATTATTCATTTTCTCCAGGAAAAACAAGATCAGCATAATCTGACATGAAATTTGTATGGCATAGATGACCTTTAAATATGAATGTGAACAATGATGAAGAAATAGTGTAAACATGAATTATTAAATTATTGAAAGGTTAACAAATAGCTGCATTTCACTTGGGCATATGTAAGTGAACTTTTCTAACAAATAAGGAAAAATAAAACTTGTAGCTGAAGGTCAGTCAAGATGAGGGCTTTGCTCGTGATGCTTTTACTAGAAATATAAGCCCTTCCCCAAACATGCTATATCACAGTCTTATGCCTGCATCCTTCAATCTAACTTTAATAATGAGCCTGCATGGAGCTGTACTGACTTCAGGAGTTCAAATGTGAAAGGATTAGACTTGAACCTTTGCAACTTCTAAAACTTGTGTATAGCAATTTTTTTTAACACTTTGACTCAAATTGCATACACTAAATTAAAAGAAAAAAATATTCTGATGAATAACTTGAGCCAGTGCATTTACCAATCAATTACATTGAAATATAAGCTTATTGGAAAAAGCAAATTAAATTCTTATATTTTTAAAATATCACTCTTTACAGAAAAAAATTAAGAAAGGGACATGATAACAACCATGACGGAAGAAAAATAAATCAGTAATTGGCAAAGTAATGACGTTTGTTGCTGTTTCAGTCAACTAGCTATCTTACCCACCCCTACTTATAGTTGGGTAGGCAATTAATATGCATAATTCATGCACAGATTTGACACTTTTATAGCAAAGGATCTGCCAGTAGATCGGTGCTTTCATTCTTTCTTGTGTAAAAAAAAACAAACCAAAAACCTCTTTAAGGATGGCATTAAGGTGTTACCGAAAAGCTCGGAATGAAGAACTTATCAACACCAATTTAGTGTAGATAAGCAGACACTTCTTTATTGACAGCCGGGTGCGCGGGCGAGTCCTCTCACGAACCATGCACACCTGTCACCAAAACAATACACCTTATATTAAGACTTACTGATGCATATTCATTAGATTTCCAAGAAAAGTTATACATATTCATTAAAATTCCAGGAAATCATTAGCATATGTAAATGTCCTTTACGCAGGCGCAGTGAAGGTCTCTTCGAGGCGTGGTAAGTCTTGGAGGCAGGTAGCTTTTGACCAGGAGGTGTGTTTTGGTATTATAATGAAGCAAAGTTCGTCTAGAGTTTATGATTTCTTCATCGATGTTATGGCAACAAGTGCAATCCATCCTTTTTGACAGTAGCTATGCGGTTATCTCTAACGGCTCTAGCCAGGGACCTTCCAGGAGCCTTGTACTGCACATTGTATCCTTGGGGATCGGCCACTGCGTTCGAAACAGGCCGTTGTCAGGTAACGTACTGACAACTCTTACACCACCCCGTTGTCAGGTATTTCTTTATCTTGTTATCTAAGTTCTAAATGTTCCTACTAGATGATTTTAGCCAATTTCTCCGGCCTTGATACGGGGCTATACAGGGGATTTCACAGCAGACACTGGTTGGTGGTTAAATATATAAAATACAACATACATATGATTTTGCTAAAATATTAAAATTAAATATGATTAATTCTAACTAATAACAAATTAATGACAAATCAGTAACAATGGCACTACCTGTATTGACACTGCCAATTAATTTGACAAGTCTTTTTGATTGATTAGCAATAACTGCTTGACACAAAGGACATACTAATGTATACCTTTCTTTTTTCTTTGCTGTGGGACAGCTCCGTCTCTTATATCAGGATTTATTTTTACATCCACCCTTTGTTTTTAACGTTGGTTAATGATTGTGGAAGACACATTCAAGTTTGTGAGGAAAATGGATATGGTAACAGAATTTATCTTTACCCTGAGGTTTTGTAGGATGCTGTTAGGACAGGGTAGAATATTAGCATGCAACAGTTAAAACTCTTTACTTTGGTCGTATCTCCCAAGAGTATTTCAAACACAGATTTTACTTCCAGTTTTCCTTTTCTTTTTTTTCTTAGCTAAACATCTTTACCTACTGAAATACTGCAAAAGGAAATCTTGATTTAGGGAATCATGGTTATAAAAATAAGCTAGATGTTATTTAGCATGATTATTTAACTCAGCAGTAGAAGTTTCATAATGAAAATGTTGTTTTATTTAGCTTTTCCACTGTAGAACCTCCCTCAGAACTTAAGTGAAGTAACCCAAGAGAATAAACATCAGTGAACCCTGAGAGCAGTCTGTCTACATCCTGCCATTTTTGTACTTCAGAGGATCTGAACCAAATAATTAAACAAGTTAGAGCAGAAATCAAATCTTAGCAGTCCAGTAATCAACAGATCCTTATGGAACTGTAAAATGCCTTTTTGTTGTACTTGGGTGTGTACATATTTGAATTGTCACAAAGTCCAGTAAATGTCTCAGTTCTATCACCGTCCTTTGAAGGAAGAAAAGGGTTGTGGCATTGTTGAGCACATAAATGACACGGTATGATCATTAACATTAATATCACACTTTACATTCAAAGCTTTTAAGTAGTCTTCAAAAACCATGGAAGTTTCATTGAGTTCCACTGCCAGAAGTGTATCTTAAGAAGGCTTTTAAAAACTCAGCAAAACTAGCAAGATAATTTGCTTCACCTTTAATTAAAGATAACTTCTCTAATGCAATCATGACACTATTAAGGAAAGAATCAAACTCGTAGTGCAGTGTAGTTACATGTTATAATGATAAAATACACAGACACAGACTAAGAGATTAAATCCACTAGATTTTTTCCAATAGTAGTATTATCTAGCATGATTAAACCTCACTCCTCACATTTACATCTTTTTAATTTCAAATTTTCATTTTCTTATAATTTATGTCCTCTAACATAACTACAGATCTCAGAATGTTTGCCCTAGGCTTGACTAAAGTTCCACTGGGTTGACCATCTTGTTTAGGACAACTGCATGTGACTAGAAGACTATTTATTAACAGGGCAAGTAAATAGTTTTCCTTCTTGGACAATGTGCTGAGACATTTATTTGATGTTCTGTGAATCCACCGCAATTCTGGTGTTACCAGTACATTGTTTTTTGGCCAATTCAAATAAAGTTGTAAATTCCTTCTGAAGTTATTAGAGTGGTGCAAAAATCAACACAGATTAAGGTCAGATCACTGGAGATACACACTCATTTTTTTCAAGAAAGAGAGAATAGCCTGCCTAATTACTTGGGAAGATATTGGCAACACTCAAACTGGAGGCACAGAGTTTAGGATACTACCTACACGAAGAAGACAATTTAGGTTCTCTACATAGTAAGTGAAGAGGGCGAGGATCAAGCAAGGTACAAATAACAGCATTAGGTCTAGCTGGAATGGCCTTTTGGAAGGACATATATCTCTCACTCTTTTCTTATATGAGACTCCTGAAGTCGGCATTCCTAAAGTTATAGAGTGAAAATACTCTTTACTACTTCTAATATACAAAACTGCATTTTTCCAGTGTACAGGATGTTCAAAGGTAGCAAGTTCTGGGGACCTTACCTTAGGGCAGTCTAAAAATACTAACTTCCATGCCCAGGTGATGAATTTTCTCACAGTTTTGCCTATTCATGTGTGGAACTGGCTTGTTGGCTGGTGGCTCAATGTTCAGAAAGCATGCCAATATTTGGATTCTTCTCTAGCAAATCCAGGTGTGTCTTCCAGTTTGTGTGAAACATGTCTCTAACGCCCTGCTTGTGCCAGATACCTATTCATAAATTACTTAGAACATCTTTTTTTCATTTCCTGTTGCTTTCTTCCTCATCATCCTGGTAAGACCATGACAGTAGCATGAGAAATGTTGGCAGTATTGTGAATACTCTGTTCAAGTCCTTTCCTTTCAGTTCTGCTGATCTACAGTACAGAGTGTGCTGGGGCTGCTCTGTCAATGGGACATCTGAATGCTCCTGATGAAATTTCTCTGGAGGCAATATGAAAAACCCCTGGTGATAGAAGATAGGGGGAAAAATGAAGCTATAAAACCCCTTTGAGGGACAGCATCACTACCAGAAGAGTCACAATCCAGACCCAAGAGGCATACTGTTGGATCGGCTTTACAGGTCAGGCTTGTTGCAAATACTATGATAAAGAAATTAAGATTTGATTATATAAAAAAGCTAGGTTTGATTAAGAAGTAGAAAATTCTGAAGCATAACATATAGGAGTGTTAAGTTTGAAATGTAGTCATAGAAACTTTAGGAACTGTGTTATGTGTGACCATAGGAACCCTAGTATGGTTAAGTTTGAAATAAGCTAACCATAGAAACTTCACCAGGAACTTACTGGTTTTCTTATGTTTTGTTTCAAGAAACTAAGGAAACCACCATGGACACCAGTTTGCTGCTTGGAAACCCCCTTACTCTTCCCATCTCAATTGGAGTATTGAGGATTCCAATCAGTAGAACTATGTGAAATTGATCAATGATTTTTTTTAAATAAGAATATTGATAAGGTGATATAATCAAAAGACCAACCATTATAAAGGTTAAATTTAAGGGCGGGCATAGTATGCATTTTTATGTAAAGAGTTTATGTAACAATGACTTGACAGAAAAAGTTTAAAAAACCTGATGAATTTAATGTTAAGCTGGAGACGCCTTTGGAGGAGCGATCCCCCATGTCCCCAGCGCTGCAATAAACGAAGTGCTTGCTTCTTAACGTCACATTGGTGTTAAGGAGTTTTATTCTGGATTTCGGAAACAGGCTGAAGGACTTTCTGAGCCAGAAAAGAGCTTAATATCATCCACAGGAGGATTTCAAAATAGGGTAGAATGGCAGCTAAACTTGCACTAAATCTAGAATAGTCCTTGTATGTACTTTTAAGTATAGTATCTATAGGACAATATGATTGAGGTGTCACAAGAAAAAGGGAAGGGTTTTTTTTCCACTTTGCATATATGAGGAAGAAATGGAGAAGGAAAGAAAGCATTAGATATTTATTGCTGTTTGCCTCCAGCATTCAGCACAAGGTTATTACTCTTTAATGTGATTGCATTCAATAGAGCCGTAGATCAATAGTCAGTTGATATGTGCTTTGGAAACACTGACAGACTAGGAAAAATTCTCTGCCCCAGTCTCTCTTGAACTCAGCGATGCTTTTGATTAGTGTGTGTGTCCTCAGATGCAGAACCTGCTGTTTTAACAGTACAAGCCTTGCATCCCATGCTTTACACTGGAAAGATGGTGTAAAAGGAGGCAGAGGATTAAAAAAATCCACCAACACATTGCAACTAGCAAACTGGTTTGGAAAATCAAACACTAAATAATAAACTTGAGCTGGTGTGCATTCAGCCTAAAGTTGTGTTGCTCTTGGCAGTGACATCTGAGTAGTTTAGTCCCATGGGGGAACAGAAATTACCACTCAGCCAAACGATAATGGTTGGACTGTCTGTTCTAGTGGTTTAATTTCTCTTCACACAGTCAAGTGTAATGGCCTGACAGTCACACAGAATTGAGAGATATCAACAGCCTTCTGCAGTGGCAGCAGGAGACCAGGCAGGTTGTGCAAGGGCATCTTAAATTGCACTAGATAACCCATGTTTAAGCACCTGAATTGCACTCCTAGTATTACTGCAGTACAGCTTTCAGATGAAAGACAATTAAAGTAATGGTGTGGTAGAAAAAGGTTCCTTGTAGCTTAAGACAAAGACTATTTGCAAAGAAAAAGAAAAATTCTTATTATGTTCATAAATACTTAGTTAAGTATTTTACCCCTATCTTTGCCCTAACTTTTTCTCTACACTACAATTTTCTTAAGTCTGAGAAAGTGTTAACAAGAAAGAAAATATATTCTTTCCCTTTCTAGTTTAGAGACAGGAGAAATTAGGAGAAACTTTGAGCTCCTTGTCTAAACCAAACTGAATCCTTCCTAATCCATAGCAATGGAAGTTTTAAAATTGCAAATGTTTATTGTTGTAAGAATAAATCAAATTCAAAACGTACCAAGCTATCAGCTTGGTTGTATCTCCTGGTCTGACAGGACAATGACATGACAATGACTTTCATAATCATTTTACTCACTTTCATGTCATCTTTCTCTTCTGTGTAAAGCCATAACTTTAGTTCAGATTAAGCATCTGAACTGTGTGAATTAAATGAATATTACTCCACAGAAATGGAAAAATTATATGAAAATTTCTGGCCTTTAATCTAACACTGCTGACAAAGGATGAACAACATGAACATGGAAGAAGTCAGAGATTTCCAAGTCTCTTCTCCATGGTTTAGGTTTCCCCTTGCACACAAGTAATGCTGTAGCAAATACAGTCAATGTTGATGTGATAGCAGATTTTCAGCTGACAAAATTTAGCATTAATTTAATTCAAGTCTATTAAACATTATACTTGTTAAACAGATCTGTGAGATTTATTTTGTTTTGTTTCATGTCTATTTGGTAAAAACTGTGGTCATTATATTTGCTATTAGAGTTTTTTCATTCCTACCCTTTTCAGTTTTTGTGTCCTTTTTTCCCTCACTCAAATGAGAATCAGGAAATCTTTTGTGCTTGTAAGCACATACTTCACCACTGCAAATCTTGTTCAGAGCACAAGCTCAGTCTTTAAAGCACAGTCAGTCCTCATGAACAGTACTGCTGCTACCTGAAATGCCTCCTAATATGACATCTTTCTGACCAGCTTTTAAAGATGTCTTTCCTTTCCAGAGCCCTTGCTGTATGCCTGTGAATTCAGTGCATTGCTGTTCCAGGGACAGTTCTTACAAATCATTTACGTCTGCAGAAAATGCATGCACCAGTGAACTGCATCTGTCTAGGCTGGGTGACAAGGGCAAGCTACACAGCAAGACAGTTCTGAAACTTTGCATTTAGCTTGTTCCATGACGAAATGCCACCTGTTTCTGAATATTTGCCATTCCTCCTAATGTCACCAACTTTTTGCCACTTTCAGGAAAGTGCTGAATTTTGAAGAGATCTACAGTGCCTAGTTGATGTTCCAGTGTAATGAAAATCTAATTTAACCAGTTGGTTGGGATTATTTTCTGTGTACTCTAATTAATTGTACAAAATACTGGCCTCTTTTTGCTGAATTTTGTTATATATAGGAGTCATCTACTCCTATATATGGTAAGCATTGCAGCCTTGGTCTCTTTGCCTCACTGTCAATTTCTCAGAAAGAGGTGAGTAACAAGAAAATCATGAGGGGATCCAAAAGTTTCCCTGCAGTGAAAACAAGTTAAACAGAACTTCAATACAGCCCTTTTCCCCAGCAAAATCTTTCCTCTTGGCCAGAGGATGATGTAGAGGGATGGGCTGTGAACTCTTCTAGATTGTTGATGATGTATCCATTGCTGGACACACTGATCAAATATCTGCTCCTACAGCATGCAGGTAAAAGTGGCTGGCTGGTGCAGATAATGCTTTATACCTTTTCTTCATAGAACTTCACAGAGGTTTTGGGAGAAAACTGCCTCAGATTAAAACCATTCTGCTGCACTTATTTCTGAGCAGAATGAAATTAAGACTCTTCTCAGTCTTGAGAAGCCTTTTCTCCTTGGGGAAACTGAAGGGTCAGTTTCTTGTCTGTGACCCTGTTGCTCCCTAAACTTCTTGGAAGATCTAGGGAGAAGGGAGACAGTTGCATCTGGCATCAGCAAAACTCACTAGTGGGCAGAGAGGTTGGAATAAAGAGGTAGGATTTATGCCAGCCCTCCTGCTCTCTTTTGATTGCTATAGTCTGGGCAAAGGCATGGGTTACCCTATCCCTAATCCTACAAACAATTTAAATGGATTATTGAATCTCAGCCCTCACCTGCAGTGCATTTCCTCACAATATCCTGTTCACCAAATCATCTTGTTCCACATTACCTTTCTTCAGTAGGGTACCAGCCACTTCATTCTTGTTTATGCATCTTCTAGAGTGAGCGAGGGATGCCTGCTAAGCCAAGCTTACAGTTCATATTATCCCATTAATAATCCTCACAAACTCCTGCACTGGCGATTTACCTTACCCCAAATGTCCTCGTGTCCTAGATATAAGCAACTTGCTTTTACTCCTGTGACAGCAAGTTGGACAAAAATATTATTCCAGAGGGACCAGGACTGTTACTGAATTTTGATTCAGGGAATAATGAAATACACTGTCAGAGACAGCTGCTTGTTATAATAATGTCAGCTTAGAGTTTAGCCCATCACCAGAAGATAAATATTGGACAGCACAATAAACGAAACCACAGTTTCCTCCCACTGGTTAGATGGAAGATCAGGAGTGATTTTACTATATTCTTTAAATCTAGAAGGTTCAATAGAGTTTATTTTTTCCTCTGTTCCAGTCAAGTGATGGTAGTGATTTTCACATCTATATTTCTTTCCAATTTCTATTAGCAATGCCTTGTTGAATGTGGATTTCAGCATAGCCTACCTGTCTGCCCCACATGAGAATGGTGATGACTCTCCCAACTGGATTATGGTATTTTAGAAAAGTTCAGCAGGTACTTTCAGAGACAAGTATTTGTCAGAGCATGATTAGGATTGTAGCTGCTAAAAATGATCTTAGAGAGAGGAGATTACACAGACCAGTTGCACACCTGAGTGAAGCAATCCCTCCAGAGTACACAGGGAAAAGCTCAAAATTTAGTTAAGCAGGAGGGAAAGGGAGGAGTATAATACTTGTATTGAAATAGTATCATGCATTTCTTACCCTGCTGTGGGTATCTTCTCCTACCAGTGAAATATACTCAATATTTTTTTCCGCCGTGGATCTTGGCTAGCTCAGAGTTTGGATGTAATTGCAAAGATTCATTCTTGACTAGATTGCAGTCACTGTAATGGTGAGCATGAGATGAAAAGCCCAAGGAGCTAGGTTTCAAGCCCATTTCTGCTGGAGCCTAGATTACTTTCTGGGGCAATGTACCTCCTATAACCCAGCTACTACAAACTATCTTTGCTGATAATAGCAAAAATGCCCTATTTATGTCTCTGCTCAGAAACGAAGAATCCTAAGGCTTGGGAGTTTCTTTCTATGGTTTCTCCTGAATCCCTGAGACATAACATTTTATCCTTAGAAGTCCTGAAGCTGAGCCTAGCTGTAACAGGTGGGGAAGGAAAAAATCAAGTGTGTTTTTCTGTTTTCTGAGGGCAAATACTCACAGCTTTGCTCACAATGTAAATTGATTTCTAACAAAGAATGAAGTCTTGAATGACTGCTCTATTTGGGGATTTGTGTTTTTCTTCTTCTCACTCTTTCTACCTCAAACAGACATCTTCTGATCACTTTCATTAGATTCCAAAGCTGAAGTAGGAAAAAAGAAATCCACTTCGGAAATAAAATTAGAATATTATTGTGGAGTATTGTACCATAGAAAATTTTGACCCTGCGGTTCAGTCTCCTGCATAACCCATTGAAAAAGTTTTACCCAGAAGACTCCAGCAGCATATTGAAATAGATAGGTATTAAAATTTTCAGGCATACTGGTGCAACAGTCTTGTAGTTAATCCACTGTATACCAGAACCCTCAATCACATTACTGAATGTCTGGCTAATAAATCAGCAGTCTTACAATAGAATGCCTTATGAACTAGAATTGCCTCTTAATTAAAATCTAAAGCAAACAAACAGAAAGACATGATTGTCTCCTGAAACAGCATTTTGACTATTATATCTCCATATGGCTGCTGCTCACTGCCAATGTTTTCCTGGTACCCAGTCCAGATCAGCAGAATATTAAGAAGTGAAATTTGTATTAGACAACAGAAGTGCTCTGATTCAGCTGAAGTTCTGTATGCTCAGCTGGAGGCAACTGGTTAATGCTGAATATTGAACAATGTTCAATATCAGATGAGTGCTTGATGCTCATTCATGAACATGTATATTGGAAATTCAGGGCTTTTGTTCTTGGGAAAGAGTACACAGAATTGTCTCAAATATGTTAGAGGATACTTAAAAACCACAAGCCACTATGAGCAAGATGCCAGTTATACATAAACTCTGTAAAAATAAAACAACAAAGTCAAGAAACACCAAGAGGAAAGAGTCTGGCACTGGACTAAAAACTACCTAACATTTACCAAAATCGGTGGAACATATCAGAGGGCCTAAATCTGCAAGATTATGGAGAAAATGCTGGTCAGAACTCACATACAGTTATAGTTTGGTGGCTGTAAAATATGAGTAGAGATGGTGTCATTGTAGTGACTGGTAACTGTGAAATAGACTTAATGTAACACTAAAAAAAATGAATGTATTAATACATTCTAGGGTCACTGCACACACATTGAAGCCTTTTTTTTCTCTGTAATGAGTCCTGATCTATACATTTGTTATTTGTATCCCTAGCAAGGCAGAGTATTTCTGCTGTAAACCTGGGGAACTGATTATTCATTCATTTGTTTATTTATTTATTTAAGCTGTGTTCATGTGCTTTTTTAGTAAATTTGTTTTGACATGATTCTTCTCATGTAGAGCTGTTATTGGTAGTATAAAAATAAATAATTGGACTATGGGCATGGAGCTCCTGTTCATATGAAGATCAGCATTTCTGTGTGCATTTTAAGAGCAGGGGCCAGTTTAAATCAGAGGAAAATGGACATGGTCACTACCAGGGTCTAGCCAAGCAAATGAACAGCTTTCCAAGCGACTATCTAAACACCAGATGTAATGTTTGCTACTCAAGTACTGATGATGTGTCATTGAGGGTTGTGCCACAATATGAGCCCATGGTCTCCCAGACTCCACATCCCTTCAACAAGTTAAAGAGACTAAACAGATTTACTCATGGACACTTTGGCATGGAGACCTGTCATCAAAATACAAATGCTGATCTGCAGGCCCATTTAAATTACAGACAGATAATGCAACAAGTCCTGCACTGCAAGAGGGAATACTGAGTGAGTAATGAGCAAGTTGAAGGAATCTGCTTGACCTTTGCTGCTTGCTCTTTCCCAAGAACCTCTTAGACGAGAGCAGGGTGTGGGTGTGATGATTTTTGGTGCCACATTCCCCTCTCACTGGTTTTCTAAGACCTGATTCTTCTGAGACCCCCCTTTGTCACTTGGCCAAAAAGCAGCCACTGCCTCCGAGAGGAAGGCACTCCTGTGCGGGTGATGATGGAAGGAGAGGGACATGCTAGAGAATGCAAAGGAAAGCAGCTTGCATGGCCAGTTGTGTGACCCCATGTGCAAGCATATCTTGAAGGAGAGAGTTGCATTTTGATCATGTGATGTCATAAATCTTTTTGTAGAGAGGGGAAAGGGCCTTAGCATGGTTTTGTAAAATGTCCTTTGGATTGTATCAACTGAAAGCTGTAATCTAAAATCATTAATCATCATTGCTGGAATGAGATGCAGGAATAGTATAAGGATAATCTGTATTTCCAAAAGGGGGCTATCCACCAGCAGTTCAGAGCAATGTGGGGCATTAGCAGTGTAAAATGGCTTCACATTCAGGTCAGGGAGGATCAATAAGAGTATGTATTACACAGTGTGACACCATGTTTTGGATTTAACTGAGTTCACATGATTTGCCTGTAAAGTGAGTAGGAGCTTGTAAAAAGAATTGGAAGAAGTAGACAAGATCTATATTAAATTCTATATCTAAATATGATTCTACCGTGCCTGAAAATACTTCCAAAAAAGAGATTATTCAGTCAAAACCTGTGAAATGATCTCAAAAAGGATGTTTCTTATTTACTTCATTGTTCAGAGATTCTTGGTACTACTTCAATTGTCAGGGGGAATATAAATTTTCTGTTTATTTTTTAGATTTTAGGTTACATTAAACATACTAAAGTAACATTATTTTTTCACAAAATATCAGCGCCTTTCCATTTTTTTTTTTCAAAACAGGGATGAAATCCTCAAGGGAATAGCTGAAATCCACCTTAATTTTTTTAACAGTAGTAACAGAGAAAGTCAAAATAATTTCATCTTTATATCTCTTAATAAAGCATTGGTGGTTTATGTGCCAGTTTCCTTTGACTTTTTTTTTTTTGCTATTTCAAAGAAGGCAAACTCTTCTTAAATTTTATTTATGAATTAGCTTTATGAAAACAAATGTTCAAACCACAGGCACAGCCTTTACTAACAGCATTCTAGGAAAAAAACCTGAAAGTTCCTTAATTATTTTGTGCAAATACTAAGATTTGAGCTTTTACTATTGACCATAGTGTGCCAAGTATTTTTATATCACGTGACATGCCAAGCTTAGTCAATGATTAAAAAGGTATATTCCTCTATATCATGTCTTTCAACTGCCCCACTCTTTTCCTTTTAGATAAGGTTGCTTATTATTTTGTGCTTAATAGATTTTCTGGGCAATTTCTGGATTGTTAAAATTCAACAATCTAACTTCAGAAATCTTCACAAAAAATTATGAGGAAACACATGTTGTGCATGTCAAAACTGACAGGATATTTCCAAAACTACTTAATTCATCATTATGAAATGTTACGACACCAGCATTGGCTTGCCAGGCAAAACCATATCATATTGTAGAAGTTCAGAAACTAAGATTTAAAATCTGAAGATAAATTATTTGTCCTCATACTTGGTGGTCCTGCATTTGTAACTGTCATGTTGCTTCTGCTAATGCATTTCTAATGATTTTGATAAAAATTATAGTTTTTCCTTTCTTTTTATTTTCTTGCTTCTTGTTAATCTTGAAGTTTGCTCAGCATCAGTAGTAAAGTCAGCAGGAGTTTAAGAACTGAGGTGTGAATTACTTACCTTTTGATATACAGCAGAAACTGCAGAAAAGGATGCGATGGACTTTAATGACTGTACTTTAAAGTTTCACCTTTAGTTTAGTTTCACAAGACAACATTCTAACACGCTTGAAGAAATATATAACAGAATTGTAAAATGGAGAAAGGTTCAGTGATTTTTTTATGGAAAATCCAATGACAAATTGAAAGAAAAATCAGCAATGTTTTCTTCTGATTGACCTACTAATGGCCTAAATTGAGTGCCTCAGTCTGATCAATATTTCACATTAGTCAATGATTTACAGCATGTCTTAGTTTTGGCTCTGGTCACTTAATTAATATGGTTTTAAATATTTTTAAAATGTAATTTGTGGTGAATTACATAATGAACCTTGTCTGTTTCTGTTCATTCCAAGCTACTAAGGAAAGCCAAAGCATCAGCAAGATAGCCTAGGAACATGACCCCATTCATTACATCTTAGAAATACATTGTCGTAGTACATCTGAAACCCCTGATGAATACTTTTTCTCTGGTATTGAACACTTAATGAAATTTAAAGCAACTTATCTTAGGAAAATCACACATAGATTAATAACAGAACTAGCTCCTACTGCCTCCCCAGACTGAGTGCATATATGTGAGAGCCTGAAAGAGTTAATGTCTCAAACATTGTGGTGGGGCAAGTTCTGCTTAAAGACAAACCCTGCATAACAATGAACCACAGGTGAAAACAGGCCCATCAGCACAGACCAGCACAGGACACCAGCCACAGGACAGGGAGGGCGTGTCGGAGGGTGCACAGCTCCATGTTCTGTGTTCTGATGTGCTGAGCAGGGCAGCTCACCATGCATGGCCAAAGATCAGGCAATGGTCAAGTCTGCAGGGAAGGAGAAGTTACTCCCCAAACAACCCCCACGCCCACCGACCCATTTCCTGAAGGTTCTGAAAGCACAAACTGCACATGACACCTAATTAGCCTAATGAGTCCAAGTGCTCACCTGAAGAAGGGGCAAGGAGATGACAAAAGGAAACAAACTGAAGCCCCACGTGTGTATGCCCACCAGAACTGGACCCCTCAGCTGGCTGTACCAACACTGGACCCAGGACCGGGGAAATCGTTCTCTTTCCTTTTCCTCTTTCTCTCTTTTTTTCCTCTTTCTCTCTCTGTCTCACTCTCTCTTTCACTCTCCTTTTCCATAACCCCTACACCTCATCCGTTTAAGACATAAAACCGTTGACCAAGTCTGGGACTAGGATTGGATCCAGCTGCCCCTGGGCCCTTCTCTGAGGAGGAGTCTAGAAAGCAAGGGGGTCTGCTCTGAACCTCGTGACCCAAGAGGAGGGATCTCCTTATTCCCTGAATTGATGTATATGGTTACCACGGGATACACGGTTTACTGAGGTAGTTTCATGCCAATTCCTGTTGTGAAACTCTCATGTTGTGAGAGACACCACCTACTGTTACACCTTCCAAGTTCAGGCTGTTTCTGCCATGAATAAAATGTTTCACTGATCATTTGGTGTCACTTCACCTTAATTTAGCCCGAGGGAATTCTGAACTCACCACGACTCCTCCCTCGTCTGTCCATCCTGGGTCGTGACAATATAGTAGCAGAACTCTTCCTGAAGGTACAATAATAGTGTGATTTTCTAATTTTAGCTGTGATTTTCTAAAAAATACAAATGAGACCACAGTGAAAAATGTTTCTTCCTTGCTTACATCTAGAACTTGCTTGCAGGTAGTTGCATTTCGTTCATTCCAGGACTGAATCAAGTACATCTGATTCAGTCTTGGATTATGGCATATGCTAAATCAGCAGGATGAAAACTCAGTTTGCATTTGACATTCCTTCACTTCAATAGGAGACACTGTTGTCCCTCAAATGGGGTTCATTTACCCAGTGTGCAAATCAATAACAGAGAGAGTTGAGTTACTTTCATTGATGCACATGAATGGGTGCCTGTCTCAAGGCAGCACACATTTGTCTCAAAAATTCCCACATTTATATACTTAAGTGATACATATTCATAGTATTTCCCTTAATGATTGGTTCTTTCTTCTTCTCCTCTGTTGTAAATTAGTGCGCAGACTCTGTCTTCTTCCTTCATTGTCTTCTTTTGAGTAGGTGGTATCATTTGAGTAGGTTGTCAATGAGTTGGTGGTCACAACCTCCCCCTGTAAGAATCACCTTTTACCTACTTCTTACTCTGTCTTGGCAGTTCCAAGTGGTTCTTCAAGGTTTGTTGATCAGACCACAATCCATTACCTTTTCCGACATAAACATAAAGCCCCATTGTCTAATAGTCAGTTCCTAAATACTAAATCATATCTATTATTGTTTCCCTATTTTAAATATTAACTGATGGGGGTTGTACACAGGACTTTAACAGTTCCATGGTTATTTCAATCATATTATACATAGTAATTGATAATAACACCATACATGACGTTTTCTTCAAAAATACTTAAACTTATCTACTCATTAGGTCCTCAGTGAGACTTGCATTGATTCACTTGGAACTAAATCAGTAATTATATACAGACTGTGCTACTTAGCTGTTCTCTAATAGTATGATCCTTAAAAAAGAAGAAAAGAAAAAAGAAATAAAGAAAAAAGTATAATTTGGTTTTGGCATGTGATTTACACAGGTTAGTTAGACTGAGATGTTGCTTCTGTAAATTAAATTCAGTCATTTGTTATACAGCGGTCTCATATTAATGTTGAAGTAAATGTATCAGGTGCTTTTAAGCTTCATGAGAAGTCATGTGTTTGATCACTCAAGAAATAAGAAAAAAAAAATTGTATGGTTGACATCCAGTGTTGAAATTGGGAAAGACAATGTAATGAAATATTTCAAGTGGAACCGTTATTCAGGAACATAGACCACTTCAGGGTACTCAGAGACAGTAAGACTATCAGAGTTCTTTGCAGACATGTTTTCTGCTTTGCAGTTACTGGTCTTTAAATTAACATGCATGAGTTAAAAATAGAAACCCTGGCATCCTGTGGATCTTCAGGTGCTAACAGACACCAGTCCTCTAGATAGCTTTTGTGAGCTGCTACTTTTGTTACATGTATATAAGAATAACCTAAATGATGCTTACTAAACAGTTGACATGCTAGTTTGCAATTATTAGTTACATCCTTGTTGTGAATGGAAAAGGTATAGTTAATTCTAACTAGTATTTCTTCTTTACAGGCTACTCTAAAAGTTGAAAAAAACCATCGTTCTAATTAAACTTTTAAAAATGTCTTTGTTGGAGAGCTATTAATATCCAGAAACTTCATCTTTTTTTCTGCACTGTGTCTCAAACTTGTGGTTAGTTAACCAGTCATTGTGCTTTGATATTTGTTCATCAGCTTCTATTAAGTGACCAAATGCCACTCATGCATTTCTTCATGAACAGGAGTCATGTCACGATAGATACAGACAGAAGTACCTTTTATTTCCTGTTCTGCTGGAGAAAGACCAGAATATGACTAAGCATTTAGAAAGTGGATAACAAAGAATGTTCTGATGACTAAAACCTGCAGGTGCTCAGCTGGCCTTAGTGACATTTGAGTCACTGGGAAAATGCAGTTCTATAATCACAGAAATAAACCATAAGGAGGGATCTCTGAAGGTCATCTTGTCCAAAATCATCACCCAAAGCAAGGCTGACTTAAAAGTTAGATCCAGCTTCAAAGTTACACCATGTTGCACAAGTTCATATTCAGTGAAGTTCTAAATAACTCCATGGATGGACTTTCCTCTCTGGACAATTTTTTCAATGCATAGTTTGTACCTCTGCTGGACTAAAACCAGTAGCTCTGGGTAGGTAAGAAAAAATTGTCTATCAGTGCCAGACACTCCGGATTGTTGAGAGAAAGCTAGTTACATGGAAACATCGAATTTTCCTGCAACTATTTGTACTGCTGATCTATACGTAATATTTACTACATGTATGTACATCATGTTTGCAGTGGGAATTTACAGTATTTATGCACAATCTGTAGGTATTAATTGCTGGGTAGTACAATGATCTATCAAAAGAAAAGCTTGCACAGCTATTGCACACATCCTTTAACTTCTAGTATTGTGCACAATAGGTCTGAGATGGTGTAAGAGGACAATTAAAAAAATCCCACAGCTGAAAGAAAAAAAAAAATTCTGAAAACCTAAATTCTCAGTGTAGTAAATCTGATCCTTAAAAGGACCTCTCAGAAAAGCACGTTTCGAGCTGCAGTGACCCTATGAAACTTAAGGTATTTAGCATGCAAGATATGTTTCCCTAATGTTTCATTTTTTCAGTTGCCCTGAGCATACTTAAGGATGCAAGGTTTGTGTTATTTGTGTCATGCTTAAAAAAAAAAAAAAAAAAGGCAAAAAGGATTTGCATATGTTTTAAGGTCAGAATTTTTTTTAAAACATAAGAAAGATCAACAGCACAGCCCTTGAATTTCAGTCACTGTAAACGCCGTAGAGAAATTGTTCATACAAGCTAGACATAGACTTGCTACAGTGCCATAGTAAGGAAGGATTTTATCCACAAGAAACAGGAATAGAGTTTTACCGTTTAAACAGTGACTCACTGACTGGCACAATGGTAGTCTACTTACCTATCTGTCAAACCATCTACCTATCATCTTTATTAATAAACTTTGCTGTACTGAATCTCAAACATATATGAAAAAAAGATGATGATACAAGAGACTATACTACACATGAAGAATCATACAGTCATTTCCAAATAAATTACCTGAGAACAACAACAACTAAAAAAAAAATTATTGAATTTGATGCATAATTTGAATGTCTCAAGCTCTATTACAATATTTATTAAGGTTTTTGTATGAAGAGTCTAGGACAAGAGTCCTGGACAAGAGTCCAGGAATGAGTGGAACATGGCCTCAAATGTGCTACAAGTATTCTACATTTCCTCAGAGGTTCAACAATTTAGAGCTACAGAAAGATAAGACTGGGCAAATTTCCAGTTCTTCCATTTTATCTAAAAGGCTGTGTATGATTTCCTACATGTTTAGAGCTGAATATTCAGTGCTCAGTATTTAGTGCTCAATATTTTTGTCCTTTCAGAGAGTTCTTATTTTAACTATTTTTCCTCCTGTTTCAGTTTATATGATAGCTTATGTTGCTATTAAGACTTACCAGAACAGAATTTAAAACAAAGTAACAGAACTAAATGATTGTATAATGCTAATTCAGGAAAGTTTTCTGATTTAGCTTTTTCATATAGTGTCTTGTATTGCCTTTATGTTGTTTTTCTCAGAAGGTACCTTTCTGCCTTTTCAGTGTGTACAAGAAACACTGAAATAGGTAGTACAGAACCACAAATCACAAGATCACAAAATGATTGAGGGACCTCTTGAGATCACCTAGTCCAGCTTCTCCTCTAACAGATGGTTCAAGCCCTCAGACATCTTCATGGCCCTTCACTGGATTCACTTTGGTATGTTTATGTCTCTGTTATATGGGGAGCCCAGCACTCCAGATGCTTCTCATTAGCTTTGAGTAGAGAGAAAAGATTATGTCTCTTGACTTGCTGGCAACACTGTGCCTAATGCAGCCCAGGAGGCTGTTGGCCTTCCTTGCTGCAAGGGTGCCTTGCTGGCTCATGGTCAACCTAGTTTCCATCAGGAGTCCCAGGTCCTTCTCTACGAAGTTGCTCTCCAGCAAGTTCGTCTCCAGCCTGTTCTAGCACATAGGGTTATTCCTTCCCAGGTACAGGACTGTCTTTCTCCTTGTTAAACTTCGAGGTTCCTGCCAGCCTGCTTCTTCAGCCTGTTAAGATCTCTCTGGATAAAAGAACAAATATCTGGTGTGTAGAACATTCCTTCCAAACTTGCTGCAAACTTGCTGAAGGTGCACTATGTCCCAGCATCCAGGTCATTCACAAGGACATTAAATGGTGTATTAGCCCCAGTATTGACCTCTTGGGTGACTGTGTCCCAGCTGGCCTTTGTGCCACAGTTCAGGCAGTTTTCAACCCACCTTACTGTCCTCTTACATAGTATTTGATTCATCCAATTGTTGGTGAGGATATTATTGGAGACAATCTTGAAAGCTTTACTAAAGTCAAGGTAAACTGCTCTCCCCTCATCCACTGAGTCACTCGTCTCATCACAGAAGGCTATCAGGTTGGCCATGCATGATATTCCTTATACTTATACTATCCTTAGCATGTTTGGAAATGGCTTCCAGGGTGGTTTGTTCCATCACCTGCCCAGAGATGCTGGGGAGACTGATCAATCTGTAGTTTACAGCATCCTCCTTATTTTCATTCTTGAAGACAGGAGTGTCATTTGCTTTTATCCAGTCCTCAGGAACCTCCCCTGGCTGCTGTGACCTTTTAGAAATAATTGAGTGGCCTCACAATGACATCCATCAGCTTCCTCAGCACTTGTGATTGCAAACTGGACTTGTGTCCAGTTTGTTTCAATGATCCCTAACCTGATCCTCCTCCACTGAGGTTGTCTTCCTTGGTCTCAATGACCTGGGATTCCTGTAAGCTGGTCTCACTGGTAAAGAGTCAGAAAAAGAAATCATCTAGTATCTTGGTCTTTTGCATATCTTTTGTCACTGAATGCTCTTCCCCATTCAGCAAAATCCAAAAGATGTGAACAATCTTCATTTTGCTGCTGATCTAGCTGTAAAAACCTCTCTTGTTTCCTCTCAGGTGCATCACCAGATCCAACTCCACATGGGCTTTAGTTTTTCTAACCCCATCCCTGCATGCTCTTATAGTGTCTCTGTATTTCTCCTGGGTCACCTGTCCCTGCTGCCACCAGAGAAGTCTGTGCCTCCTTTTTATATGAGAGTTTAGTGAGGAGCTCCTTCTTCCGTGCAGGCCTCTTGCTGCTTTTGCTTGATTTCCTGCACATTGGCATGGACCATTTTTGAGCTTGCAGGAGGGGACCGTCAAACATCAACCACCTCTTCTACCCTTTTTTCTTCTGGGATGTATCCTGTGGGATTCTTCGAAGTACATCTGTGAACTGGCTGAAACTTGAGTTTTAAGAGCTCTTTTGCAAGTTAGAAATGGTAAATAGGAAAAGTTCGTAAGTTTTTGAGCATTTGCCTTTTTTTTTTTTTTTTAAGGTTAGTAGATGGTTTTATTTGATTTTATTCTTCCCTGGAGGAACAGAGGTAATTACTGGTAAAGAAATGTTGCTAACAAGTATGAGGAAAAAAACATTATAAAACAGTGGAACACAGGAAAAAGAGTTTCTGAGATCAAACTACAAGCCTCTGACTTCACTTAATTTAAGATCAGCAACTGAGAACGTTTAGGCATATACAGATTGTCTTTTTTAACTCATATATTTACATAAAAAGAATGATGGTTATTTCAGTGGCTACCTGTCTTTGGTACTAACCAAAACCAGGCCTAAAATATACCTGCCAAAGCCAGCTGGGTAGGATTACCCCTGGAGATACCAGCAGGAACAGAACTGTAACTGAAAACGACTGATCACTTAATCACAAAAAAGGAAGAAAAATAAATCTTCAGTACAGAAGGCTCATGTCTGAGACAACAGCTCTATAAACTGGCAAATAATAACACAAATTGTCATTTGGTGGTGTTCAGCTCATTAGGACATCCAGCTAGCAAGCGTATATGGGGGGGAGAAAACAATACTTTTAAAACGTGTCTTGAGAATTGTTTTTTTTGTTACCAGTGAGAAGAGATTGTGATATTTGCTGTTGAACAACTGTTCTGAATTGCCCTAATTAAGAAAACATCCTTAAACTTATATAATAAAACTGATCATTTTTCACTACCTTTTTAAAAATACTAAGCTAGTTGTAGCTTTTAGGTGTCTGGGGATAAACTAGGAAGGAGTTTACAGTTACTTAAAGAGAAAAGGGAGGAAATTCTTGTTTAAGCTTCTAGTCATTTTCCCATATCTCAACTCCCAAACCACCATATTTTAAGCATTATTGTTAATTGCTTTTTAAACAGGTTGTGTATTTTTTATTGTCCATTGTATATTATAACCTCAAAAGTATTATTTCTTTACTTCTTTTGTCCTCCATGTATATAAAGCATTGATTGTTACCTATGTTGCTAATGGAGCTTGAAATTACTTTGCTTTCATGTTTGTGTGCTAGCGTGCCTGAAGGTGGCTGAACTCAGAAGAGGATTTGAACCAAGCCCTGCTCCCACACATTACCCATACACATCTCTTTCCAGGACTGTGTGGCTGATCAGAGTTACTTTCTTGAAGCAACTATATGGTCAGTCATCTGAATGTGCCCTCAAGCATTTGAGTCATTCTCCCAAATTATATTTTACAATATTTTCCTCTGTGACTTACAATATTTCTTCCTGTATGGATAACATTTGATGAATTTATATAAATAAGGAGAGTTTCTCCTATGATATATATATATGATATGGAGCAGGAATATCAGGTAGAGGAAGTCTCTAAACAGTCTTTAATTTGCATTCATTCTTGATTCAGCTTTGGGCTGGACCTGAACAGGGCAATGAAAAATTGGAGGGACAGAGTTTGGGAGTGCTGATGTGGAACACTGTAGCAGGTCCAGCAAACCTACAATGATGTTCTTGCTGAACAGCAATGGTGAGGAAAGGCCCTTTGTTCCTCCACCTCCTGCCTTGGCACCGATTCCACAGGCTGCCCAAGAACCACCACTTTCAGCAGAGTGGTGAACATGGTGGCTATGCAGCTGAAGAGCTGAATCTGCATCGTACTTTTCAGGGAACTCCTGTCCTGGAGCTGCAAACATCCCTGTGTTCTCCTCAGGTATTTTTTTTCCGGTTTCCCCAGGTGGAAATGAACAGCTTTCGTCCACCCATCCCCTCATTCAGCTCTGCCACAGTGCTGCTTAATGTAGTGTAGAATTTTTTATGAAATGCTGCTGGATCTCAAAAAAAAAAAAAGTCAAGAGATAGTAAGGCACTTATCAAATATGGTAGCAGGGAATGGCATTCAGCTGAATTAAATCCACACATACTATCTAATTCAAAAAGTCATCTGGCAGCCAAGATATCAAACATGTTGAGGAACGGGATTTAAAATTCAAGTCCTTAGTTCTCAATTCTCTTAGGATTTAGGTTTAAGTTGACTGAAGGAGATTTAGGATGACCTAGAGGACCATCAGAGACTAGAATACCAGAGCATTATAGGTGATAAGAGTTGGCCTGAGGCTATTATCTTTTGTCCATGGTGCTAGAAGTGTACAGCCTGGACACTGAATTTTCAAGAGTTTCAGGTACTTGAAATTTGATTATACAGCATGGTTGTTTTAATGATGACTTAATTTTCTTCTTTTTTTTTTTTTCTGAAATAACATAATTCTGAGTCTTAAAAAACTTTTTACTATAAATAAGCCCTAGTTTGGGGTGGGAGGGATGTTTGGAAAGGGGCAGTGTTTTTCACAGTGAACGTATCATTCCTATGTATTAATCCAGGGCAACGGGGGGACAGTCCAAAGACAAAAACCACCTGAGTGACACATGCAGAATAACATACGCTACCAAGAATGTACCTTAGCAAATTCAGATCTAAATGTGCCAAGTGTCTGCAGATAAATAAACAAGAAAGTGCTGAGAGCAAAAGTTCCCAGGCACAAAATATTCCTACCCTCCCCTAAAATATGTTAGTGACATTGTACCAATGAGCAGTGGGGCACTGCAAAGAAATCTCTAACATCCAGAAGGGCTGATTAGCTGTTATGTTTGCAACTGAACGGCCCAGCCAAATTCTGCTCCAAGGACTTGGGTCAGACACAGCATCTCTGTCCTACCAGGAAAGAAAAATCCCAGAGTCCCACAGAAGAGTTAGACTTTGATTTCAAATATTCTCTAGAAGCATAAAATCCCTTCTTCCTGCCCTAGGATTGGACCTGGAGACCAATCCCTTCATCCTCTCCACCACCAAGATCACTTTCTTCGTGCTAAAGGCTACAGTTTTCTTCAATTACTCCCCCTTAACCCCTCAACTCCCCCAAAAAGCAAAGCAACAACAACAGCAAAAAACCACGCACAAACACAGATACACAGGTACATACAGACACACTTCTGGAGCTGTACCTAACTTTCTTTGTAGCTTCTTCATTGCTCTGAAGTCCTTCTGCTGCTGCTGATTTTGGTTATGACTTCAGTACTTGAGATAGGGATGAAGTGCCTAAAATCTTCTCTTGAACTTTGGTAGTTTGTCCATATTGTGTTTAGATCTTTGGAAACTTCAGGTACCCACATATCAATTGCTGCTTACAGTCGCATAGATGCTTAGCATCATTTAGAAACCTTTTAAAAAGACATAACCCTCTCCCTTTCCAGACAGAGTGCTTAATATTAAAGTTGTGACTGTTATTTTGAACTAATAAGTGGACTATGAGTAAACAGTATGAAATGGTGGAAAGCATTAGTCAAATTCACCACCGTGCCATTGTTTACAGTCATTTGGTCAAGCTTTTTAATTGAGAGTGTGTTGTGGCAAGTGCATCATAAGGCTACACAACAGCCAGCCTTGCAATGGGTCATTTCATTTACTGCAGAAAGCTGTCTGGTTTGGTAATGACAGTCTGTAACATAATATGCAATGTGGTAAACTTTCAACTATTTTGGAACTTCAGAAGACAGTTATGAATGTTTTTGAGATGGGCACAGATCTAGTAGTTTACAGGTTTTATTTATTTGTATGTTTGTTTTTTTGTTTGTTATTTAGCAAGTCTCTCATAAGAGTTTCCTTACACTTTATCTGTCAAGCACAGAGATCAGGTATTTCAGCAGTGTGGGGAAACAATGCAGACACTCAGCCTTGCTGATGCCAGACAAATAATTTCATGACATGTTCAAATTAGTTTTACAGAAGGAGACCAGGAATTTCAAGTGTAAATCAGCATATACGCTTGAATGACAGGTGTATCTGTAAAAATAGAATTTCTTAGTGTTTGAAAATTTCTATCAAGTCCCTTTCAGTTCAGATACAAAAAAAGCCAAATGTAGACTACATAGTTAATGAAGACTTTTTTTTTTTCTCTTTTCATGCACTTTCCATGTTGAGAATGGATTTTCAACCATCTGCTTGGCTAAAAATTTGTTTCTTAAGCAAGTATCATGCCCTTTTCCACTGTTGATAGCATATTTCCATACATTCTGTATGGTATGTCTAAATATTTTGATGGTTTTAATATTTTGTACCAGCTGTGGAGACTGGTTTGCTGCTAGGTGACTGTAAAAGTGAGATTTGGTAAATAATTATTAGAAATCTTATACTAACACTATGATTGAAACAATAGACAAAAGTATAGCCAAGCAATTAACTAGTAGAGTTTTGCAGTTCTTTGCTCTTATGACTAGATGTTCCTGTACGCTAGATGAGAACAATGTTGAAACTGAACACATACGATTGAAGCTGCGTTAAGCTTCAAGAACAAAGAACAAGGACAAGAATAAAGACTTCAAGGACAGCCAACAAGAACTTCAAATGGGTCAGTGGTCGCAAAAGCAGCCCTTTGACTCAAATGGATCCTTCATTGCGCATGATCGGATGTAGGCAGTACTAAGATAATCAGTTGCAATTATTTTTATGTATATGTATACTAATCTGATTAATATACAATTAGTTATTCTATATAACCTGTTAGTGCTAAAGCTGTGGTATGCACGCTAGGTGGAACTATCCCCTGTGCATCCAGCTCTGCAATAAAGAATGCCTGCTTTCTAAAACTCAAAAAAAAGTCTTAGAGAGTTTCTTCGACTGGCTTTTTGGTATCACTGTCACCTTCATAACCAAATCTCCCTTGGGTTTCTGTTCAGCTTTAAAACCTTCATTCTTCCATGCCTGTCCAGACTGTAACAATAGTGACAAAGGATGAGGAAAAGGCTGAGGTACTTAATGTCTTCTTTGCCTCAGTCTTTAATAGTAAGACCAGTTGTTCTCCAGGTACTCAGCTCCCTGAGCTGGAAGACAGGGATGGGGAGCAGAATGAAGCCCCCATAATTCAAAGGGAAATGGTTAGTGACCTGCTAAACCACTTAGACACACACAGGTCTACGGGGCTGGATAGGATCTACCTGAAGGTACTGAGGGAGCTGGCAGAGGTGCTCACCAAGCCACTTTCCATCATTTATCAGCAGTCCTGGCTAACTGGGGAGGTCCCAGTTGACCGGAAGTTAGTGTCATGACCCGGGATGGACAGACCAGGGAGGAGTCGTGGTGAGTTCAGAATTCCCTCGGGCTAAATTAAGGTGAAGTGACACCAAATGATCAGTGAAACATTTTATTCATGGCAGAAACAGCCTGAACTTGGAAGGTGTAACAGTAGGTGGTGTCTCTCACAACATGAGAGTTTCACAACAGGAATTGGCATGAAACTACCTCAGTAAACCGTGTATCCCGTGGTAACCATATACATCAATTCAGGGAATAAGGAGATCCCTCCTCTTGGGTCACGAGGTTCAGAGCAGACCCCCTTGCTTTCTAGACTCCTCCTCAGAGAAGGGCCCAGGGGCAGCTGGATCCAATCCTAGTCCCAGACTTGGTCAACGGTTTTATGTCTTAAACGGATGAGGTGTAGGGGTTATGGAAAAGGAGAGTGAAAGAGAGAGTGAGACAGAGAGAGAAAGAGGAAAAAAAGAGAGAAAGAGGAAAAGGAAAGAGAACGATTTCCCCGGTCCTGGGTCCAGTGTTGGTACAGCCAGCTGAGGGGTCCAGTTCTGGTGGGCATACACACGTGGGGCTTCAGTTTGTTTCCTTTTGTCATCTCCTTGCCCCTTCTTCAGGTGAGCACTTGGACTCATTAGGCTAATTAGGTGTCATGTGCAGTTTGTGCTTTCAGAACCTTCAGGAAATGGGTCGGTGGGCGTGGGGGTTGTTTGGGGAGTAACTTCTCCTTCCCTGCAGACTTGACCATTGCCTGATCTTTGGCCATGCATGGTGAGCTGCCCTGCTCAGCACATCAGAACACAGAACATGGAGCTGTGCACCCTCCGACACGCCCTCCCTGTCCTGTGGCTGGTGTCCTGTGCTGGTCTGTGCTGATGGGCCTGTTTTCACCTGTGGTTCATTGTTATGCAGGGTTTGTCTTTAAGCAGAACTTGCCCCACCACAATGTTTGAGACATTAACTCTTTCAGGCTCTCACAGTTAGCAAATGTGATACCCATCTACAAGAAGGGCGGGAGGGAAGATCCAGGGAACTACAGACCTCGCAGTCTGACCTTGGTGTCGGGGAAGGTTATGAAGAAGATCATCCTGAATGCCATCACGTGGCATGTACGGGACAACCAGGTGATCAGGCCCAGCCAGCATGGTTTCATGAAATGCAGGTCCTGCTTGACTAACCTGATCTTCTAAAAGACAAGTTGACCTACTTAGTGGATGAGGGAAACGCCATGGATGTTTTCTACCGAGACTTTAGTAAAGCCTTTGACACTATTTCCCACAGCATTCTCCTGGAGAAACTGGCTTCTCATGGCTTGGAGAGGTATACTCTTTGCTGGGTAAAAAGCTGGCTGGATGGCTGGGCCCAAAGAGTTGTGGTGAATGGAGTTAAATCTAGTTGGCGGCTGGTCACAAGTGGTGCTCCCCAGGTCTCAGTATTGAGGCCAGATCTGTTTAATATCTTTTCCTGAATATTACCTTTCAAGCCTTACTAACTTTTTAACTTTTAGAAATGCTAATATCTCTCAGGAAATGCCTCCTAAGCAGACTTGTTAATGACACAGTGCTTAGCCAGCGCTAAGTCATTCATTAACACATTTTGATGGAAAACAACTCCTTCCCTCAAAGATCTGCATTGTACACTGAATGTAGCAGTTAGGATCAAATTTCCATACATTGATCAGCACACATTAGACTGCCGTATGAAAAAAAAAAAAAGAAGTGTATAAATTGATTATACTGGTTCCAGTTGAGACAGATGGTAATCTGACATTTTGAGATAATAAGTGACATTTATATTTCTTTGCTCGTGACTTGGAAGGACAGCCTGATAGGCAATATAAAATTGCCATAATTGCCTTCCTTCTTGCCTTTTTTTTATCTGAACATGTAATTAAAATCTTCTCCCAGTAGTTGTAGAAAAAAATCCCTGAAAATCAAGCCAGCCACTCACACCCCCTCATTTTTTTTCCCCAAAGGGGGAAGTAAAACAAACTGGACAACTTTTCTAAAAATATATATTTCAGTTCTTAGACTCCTCTCTGGTTTGCACCCTTTGACATATAAATCACTTATATAGTGATCGCTTATACCGTGGATACAGAAATCATAGTACTGAAGGATTTTAGCCTTATTTACAAGCCTTTTAAAAATCAAAGAATTATTTCCATCTGTGAGACTTATCTCTTTTAAAACTTCCATTTCCTGTTAAAGACTTACTTCTGCAAACCAACTGGTTTTATATCTAGTGTTCATAGCTTTGTAATAAAAGGCAGGTACATTAATAATAAACAGAAGGGAAAAAACACATTTTACCTTCAATTGAGGGAATTATGTGTCATGATTAGAGCTTATACCTCCCTGCTAAGATGCAGTAGAGACAATACCCCCCCTTAGTAAGGTCATAAAAAGTGAAAAATCAAAGGTGAGTTTGGTTGGACTCCTAAAACGGAACAGGTATCTGTAATGGGAGGTGTGGGTTTCCTTTATCTGCACACTGACATTGTCTTTCTTGTCAAGGAAATTAATGAGAAACAGATCATCTTTAAGAGAAGGAATGCGATTTCAATCAGTCAGTTCTGTCCACTGCCCTAGCTGTCGAAATAGCACATGCAGAGTTTGGGACAAGCTAAAATGTGCTCTATATAGCAGGTATAAGGGAGCTGGCTTATTGCAGGAAAACCTCTTAGAGACCAAACACTCAAAATGTTTAGCATATCAGGGTTCATTTACTCCATTCTTCTCAGGAAAATGATGATTTTTTTAAATGCTGCTTGCTTGTTTTAATAAAATGATCAACTGCGGTATTTAAAAGAAGAAAAGGAAAAAGAAAAAAGCTCAGTTTCACCCATCTGCTAAGACACCAGGAAAACCTACAAATCATTTGTTCACGTCATCTAGCCTAACACATTTTTTTAATTAACAGAGGAAGTAATATTTAAAATGTAAATTAAAAAAAAAAAAAAGATTATTCAGTCTTTCTGATTCAATATGATAGTTTTCCCAGCCATCTCGTCCAGTACACTTTCTGTTTTCTCTGTGCGACAGGTTTAAAAAGACACAGTAAACTCATCATACAGACAAAAGGCGGACAATATTATCTTACATAACAGTACTGAAGTTATAACATGCTTACACAGACACAAGGAAAAGATATATTACAAAGAGATAACTGATTCTATAAATAAAAGAGCCCGTATAGCTTCATTAGCTGGGTTACATCTCCAGGGCCTGTGATGTATCACTCCTCAGAACAAATGTTAACCTTTGCAAGAATGGTAGAAATATATATGTTTCAATTCCTTAACAATGCACTGCACTGCACTTTAGATAAAGTTACTAACAAGAGTTCACATTTACCTTATGTAAAACTACCACGGAGAGTTATGACAAGCGTAAGCATATGTGCTTGTGGGCTTTTGAGCCAAACCACAGAAATAAGACTGTTTTCTGGGAGGACTACTGCAAGAATAGCTGACAAGAAATAACATCTAAAGAACATTTAGACGGCTGTTGTTCTCCAGGGGAAAGAGATGCAGACACCTTTGTGTATGTGGGCTTTGCGTATTTTTTTTTTAAAAAGCAAGTATCCTCTCCGATTTGAGGTTGCTATTATTTTTCTTTTAAGATCAAATTTTAAACCTCGGAAAAGTAACTCAAAATATAGTTACCTAATAATCAACAACGTTTCTGTACTTTATGAAAAGTATACTTCTTAGGATTTCTCTAAAAAAATTAAGTTGTTAAATTAGAAAAAGTTAATAAAATATATTTCTTTTAATCCTTCATTGTGTCTAAGCTAACACAATTTTCTTTTTTTGCTTTGCAAATTTGATGGTCCTCTTGGATTTCTGTATTAACTAGTAGAAAAATTACAATTTAAGCCTACAGTGTTAAAAAATGATTTAACAAGAATCATAAGTTGAAACAAATATTTAGGTTCAAGTAGAAGAGACATGACATTGAAAACAAGCATCTCCTGATGATTTTGTGCTCTTAAAAATGACATATGGCTCATTAAAGTATTCTTATTGTCCTTTAAAAAAAAATGGGATTACTTTATTTTGGGCAGTTTTACTTCATTTTCACCAAGGTTTGTAAAAATTTCAATGTACAAACTAAGGAAAAAAAGGAAAAGGCAAGTTAGAGTTTTCCAGCATTGCAAACTTTTACTTGACTTCATTTCTCTGTGTGTAAAATTGTCTTCTCACTTCTATGCAAAAGAAAAATCTCAATTCATACATAACAAACACCCCGCCTCAAAACATACAATCCGAAACTCAACCCTCCAGAAATTCAGTATTCCCTTGAAAGATTGCTGTAAGCCAGGGAATTAAGCTGAATGACGCTGTTGATAAAAGACGTCTGCCATATTGCGTTACTGACTTCTAAACTGTTCCCTGCACCTTAGTGAAACTGTATCACGATCCTCCTTTGGTCTCTTGCCAAAACATATTCGTGTCCTGTGGTGTTCAAATACCCCAGTTTTAGTGATCCTATAGAAATATAATGCCTTGGTGTCAGACAGTTACTTTGAAATCACCCTTCATTCCAGCTAGGCGGGGGTAAATTATTCTTGATTTACAAAATGCATACAAGATAACATTGCTAACACATTGACAGGGAGGAAAGATAACGTACTTATGGCAAGAATACCTTCTGAAAGACCTTTCTCTTCCCCTTTGCACTCACCCCAGGAGCTGTCCCCAGCTGAAACAAGAGGAGACGCAAACCCAGACAGAGGCAGAGGATGAAGCTGCCTGTCCATCCACCCACCCAGAGACTTCACTGCAAGGTGTTCACCTGAGGGGCTGGTACGGTGGGAGGAGGGCAGGCAGGAGGGACACAATGGGAAGAAGGAAAAAGACATTGTCACCAAAGTTGCAGCCTGGATAAGCAATGACACTGTCGCTCTCAGAAAAGCCAAGAAACATGGTTTCTCGGTAACTTGTTACCTGAAAGAAACCTGGAAATTTAAGCAGAAAATTTATATTCCTTAGACTGACTACTTGCATGCTCAAGAAAACACTATCGTTCATACTTCTGATAAATGAGGAGGATTGATCAAAAAGGAAAAAATTATCCACAATATAGGCTGTTTCCCACACCCTGTGTTTCTTAAGTAACTTACAAAGCCCCTGATTTTGGTTCATTGATTAGATAAAACATGAGTATTGACATACATTCTAACGATATATGGAAAGAAAACTTTTTAGTGAAACAAAAAAACCAAAAAGACAAACACTGTGAAAGATGCCAAGGGGGTGTTGTGGCAAGCCCCACACACAGAGTCCTCGTATCCTATCAAAGGTAGATTGCCTGTGACATGCCTGATCTCATTTTTATATCCAGCACTTAATATTTAGAAATTACTTTAAGGACTAGAACACTCGTCCATTTAGCAAAAGTTTGAAATTTCTTACCTCTGAATTTCTTTAAAGTGGTCCTTTTAGCCATGAGCAATACATTTCATCTCATTACAGGTAATGTGCTTTCTTCAATCTTCTAGATAGACGTGAAAAGAAAAGATACCAAAGGTGTGAAAGATAAATCCTTTCAGAGAACAATGGCTAATCAGCTAGGAAATAAACAGACAAAACCCTGAAACTCCTAGATGATCTTTGCAATAGTCTTTTACAGGGTATCTGGGGCAGCTAGTTTCTGTAGACAAGATTTTCAGGTGTATATTAGTGATCAAACACCAGCATTTTGTGTATTTCTTTTTTTTTTCTAGTGCTGTATCTTGCCAAAATAAGTAATTTTAGAAGAGAACTAAGATGACCCAGAGTAAGACAACTGTGCATTTGAAGTAAGGAACCATTGGCTTGTACTCATAGGACTCATGTGATGTGACCTGGCAGAATTGTAAATAAAATACAAATGCAATAGGAAATAAAACACTGGGGAAAAATTTTGGTTAAAAATGCAGGGTGGAATAACAGTTGTGTTGAATACAATTGAAACTTTTTTCTCTTTATGTCAGTGGGTCCAGGATTTATTCAACTGCTGCCATGAACATCCTTTAGACTCTTCTTTAACACTATTTGATAAGAGCAGGATGCTATTTTGTATGTAGTATGTGTCTATTTTGTATGCAGTACGTGAAGAGTAAAGTGGTACCACAAGCACAAAGCAGTGGAGAAACTAACTCAATTTTCCCTAGATTTTAAACATGGAGGAGGAAGACGGTTGTTTGCTCTTGGTGGAATGAGAACAATATGACAATATATTCAGAATTAATCTTTTTTTCATAGTAGAAAAGATAAAACCAAAATAGAATGTTTATGCAACATCTAAACATCATGTTTTTTGTGGCTGGAGTGCAGAAGTGATGCTCCAGAAGTGATGCTCTCCAACATGACCTGGAAAGTACAGAGGCAAGCTATTGCCTGAGTGGAGCTGTAAACTACAGCACCCTAAAACCACCCCTTGAAGGGTATCCATACATGTTGTTAAACAGAACTGACACTGCAAACAGTGGGGAAGGACAGTCAGAACCTCATCCCACCAGGAAGTTTTTTCTTGGCTTGATTTAGGGTATCGGGCACATTTACAAACTGAACATTGATCCTCTGGGCTATACTGGCTCTAGATTTGAACTGATTGTTGTATATTCCAGTTTCATTATTTTTGCTGTAACAAGAACTTTAGTCACTGGAATTAGTTGTTGCTGAATAATCACAGAGAGCAATGTTTGATTTACTTTAGTTTTACACTAAAACCTCAGATATACATCCTCCTGACTATCCAATTTCTAATGGCTCTGTAGCAAATAACTTCTACAAATGTGAAAGCAAGCATTTTACTTCATATAAATTTAAATGATTGGATGGAAGTGAGACACACTGTTGATGAGCAACCAATTTTTGTGTAATTGCTCAGCTGTCTGGCCTCAGATCCTTCAGAAAATAGCTCTGAAAACTAACAAATAGCCCTTGTTACAGCACAATCACTTTAGGTAAGAGCAATTACTAACCTAAAATTTTGCGTCATGTTGCAAAGAAAGCATTTCTGCTTTGGTGTTACGTTTTCTGTATGTTGCTGCGAAAAAGCTTCTGTAAAGGCAAGAGCATAAGGTGAAAACATCAACCAGAGCAACGGTCCCTCTCAAGAATAAGAATCTCCACCCTGAAAACGTTACTTCCATTGAGCAAGTACCATCAAACTTTTGATATCCAAAACAGCAATTTGCGCAGCATTTGATTTAAACTGAAACAATTTTAAGAGAATGTTAATTCTGTCAGCATGGTCAGGTAAAATTGAAAGTCTTCTTTAACTTGTAGTGTATCATTTTAGCAAAAATCAAAGCATAATTCCGTTCCAGACAAGAAGCACCAGGACTTAGGGCTGGGCAACACCAGAATTGTAAGTTGGAGTAAAGAAAACAAATGCTTTAGCACAACCCTGGCTTATGTCTCAAATGTGAAAAAAAAAAAAAAAATAGTATTTGTTATCATTTTTTACCCTTTTCTTTTTTTTTTTTTCCTCTACACTGCTGTTCCCTATTGGTCTATGAAGTTTATTGGAAAGCATGAGATAATCCATTTTACTAAAAATAGAAATGAAAGATTAAATGAGAACACAAAACCGGATCCCAGGATAGCTCTTTTCTCAACAAGATCATCACCTCTACAAAGTTTGGTAAGAGTGAGTTTTAGTTAAAATACTTAAATTAAAATCAGTTGCTGAAGTTAGTGCTGGTGGATAGTTAGCGTCATGTACTACAGATTAAGTGAAGTCTTGCACAGCTGCAACCTATAAAATCTTTTACTTTTTTCCTCTGTAGACAGCACCATATGGGAGAAATTAATAAAAAAAGGTGCAGAGAAAATTACCACTTATGTCTGCTTCTAGGTACCTAAATAAGGGGTTTGATTGCAAGGGCTGCTGAGTATTGCAATCCCCATGTTTGTCAATAATAATCACGGATACTCAGCAGATTTTAAAATAGAGCCTCTTGTTTAGATGCCTGGTTCCAAATGCCTCACTGTACTCGGCCAAGTTTAAAATTGATCTGCTCAGCTTCATCTATTCCTGACAAGAAAAGCTTTCACAGTTGGGAGTTAAAAGCTGCTCAGGTCACTAGTATGGCACTTGGCCAATTAAATCTTGTATGCATTATAAAGGTTAATGAATTCATCCTGGAAAAATAGTATTCATTATTTCCTTTCCATGCTTTTCTGTCTGCTATTATTCTGTGAGCAAGTTGAGTGCCTCAAATAAGGATCATGAAAAAATATTTGAGGGATAATTCTCAAAGGCATGCTTTTGTGGCAAATCAGAGCTCTTAAGAATGTTTCAGATCAAAATGTTACCTGACCACAAATGTGATTTCTGGCCTGTATGGGATGACCCACCTAGAGCTAGGGATTAAAACCTGGGTCTGATTTCTGCATGGGGGAATACTGACCCAATTGACTGCGGCAATGCAGACAGTGCCAACAGTCCCACAGGAGCTCTCGGGACCCCTCGAGTCCTTCACAGCCTGGCAACAGATACAGATGCGGGTTGCTCTCAATAGACAGGGGCAGGCCCAAGCAGGAGCGTGGTCAAGCACTGGAATGCAAAGCAGTAGGTCAGGTCGCACCTGGACCAGCCTCACCAAGGTGAGGCCGAGCTGCGTGACGGTCGCCTACGCTACTTCTGAAAGGAAGAGAGACACACAAATTGCCAAACCCTTTTTGCTTATAAATGGTCGGTCTGGACTCTTGGCAAATACGTGCATATCTCGGATATAACCAAACAGTATTTATCCAAATTCCTAATTTTCTAACCAAAACAAATTAAGAAGTCAGGTGATTTTCTTGTTTTAGTTGATGGATGCCATCTAACCACCTCCATCAGATATGAATTTCCTTTGACAAACACAAATCTGATGATCATCAACTGCTGACTTGCTACCTGGTTTGTGGCCATCGTCACCATTATCACAGAAGCAAGCATGGCTGTCTGCATTTTTTGAGGACTGGATGCAGAGACACATCGATGTCTATTTATCTTAAAAATTAATTGAATGTTCCCTGGCTAAACGGATGATGTTTTGGTTGGTTGGTTGGTTTTTTTCCCTTTGTTTTTGTTTTTTGTTTGTTTGTTTGTTTGTTTGTTTCCCTGAGTTATACAAGATAGGACTACGGCTCATCTTATTTCTCTGGGAAAGAATACGCTTCTAAAATGTTGAAGACAGTTTTCTGAGAAATAGCTTCTCCCTGATTAGGATGAATTAGATGCTATCTAAACCCAACACATATCTGATGATGCAAACTCAAGGTCTTAAGAATGCAGGAATTGCCTAAGCACTGCTCTTACAAACATAGCCGAAGTGGAGGATCCTGAAAGCTTTATGAAATCAATCTGCATCATCTTTTAAAATGATGCAAGGGAATTCTTCACAAAATATTTCCGGTAGTTTGGCTCACTGAAAGTTTAAAGATCTTACATCCCCTTTACAGCCCTAACATTTACATGACAATGATGGTTGAGAGGTCACTATAAAAGAAGAACAAAACAGGCTTTTTCTGCTAGATGTGCTGAAGCCAACTTAAAGTGGGGATGAAAGGAGAGGGAAAGGCCAGCCTGAAGTAAGGGCTGCGGAGTGGGGTGCAGAAGAAGTGGAAGATTATATTCATATATGTGTATCCGTACATATTCATACACAGAGTTTGAGCTAATGCCCAAACCAACTCTTCTCCTTTATATTGTTTTTCTGACAAAATATGTCATTTAGAAAGATTAATTCAGTAAGTTTAGTACTCCTTAGCAACAGCTTCCTTCTACTTGTGTAATCAACAGCTGCTTTCACGTTGCCATAGCTTTTTTGTTGTTTTTCACGTGGACACGGTGACCTTATTTAAATCCTTTGTTAGTAATCTTTCAATTTCAACAGTGACTGTTGATGGCTTTACAATTGAAAATGCAGCAGTTATGTACAGTGGATTAACGTGAAACCAATATTGACTCATTAAGCTCCTGCTCTGGAAAGGCTTTCCGTGGCCTCAATTCAGGAGCACTTTCAAGAGCTTTCTAAAGTGCTTTCCAGGGTACATAGGGATTGCCTGAAGCAGTACAAGAGCCATGCGATGTGAAAGATATTTAGTACTGTTAATTCCTCTGAATTGCCGTTAACTGCTCTGGACTGAAGATCTCTCTTTGCGTTGGACAGTACATACTGAATGTGCACATTAGGTGTTCTGGGTTTTGTGCAAAAGCAATCTGCAGGATTTTTTGCCGTAAGTCCCCTGGAAGCAATTTTGGCTTTGCAGGATGGTGATCTCATCCAGATCTCAGAGGACAAATGGTGAGTTTCTTCATCAGCCTGCTTGGTCCCAAGCGATGGCTGGACATAGCTCTTAGCCTCCACTGGGGAAGGATGGACCAGGATGGTAAGCACATGGTAAGCAGCAGCCATTCATTAACCTCTGCAGTCCTCTATTCAGAGGGAAGTGCATTTAGAAAATGGGTGGCTATCATCCAAACATATTTTTCAGCAATGAATTTCAGAAGAAGTAATACGGAAGAAATCTCTTAATGAAGACTTTTATTGCTTGCAGAAGTAGGTTTGTTAGCTGTCTGGAACAGGAGGTAGAACCCCACATGACAGAGCCACCTGGAACTTTTTAAAGTTCCTCAGGTACTTGAATATGCTCACAAATGTTCAATGTTCAGCTAGACAAGTATTGCAAGTACAAGACAGACATGCTTTTTTTAAAAAAAAATTCTGTGTGCTGTTGATGGCTTCTCTAAAAATAACATAGCTTTTCTGCTGGGAAAATAACTCCTCGTTGGTTAATGGATTTGCACCTGCTTGTTTAAGTGGTTGAGCACCCTTGAAACATAAGCTATGAACCCCATGTCCTGGAGAGAGTGAGCAGGGGGGAAAGATGCGCTTATGCCAGCAAGGGCTGTGGGACGTTGGTGCCATAGCTGTGTGACCGCCTCACATTTTTTATTACAGACATGCTAATAAGACATCAGGTGTGTTCCTGGGATATTTCTATGTTTTCACCACCAGATCTCTGAATTATATCACTGGAATTTGAATTTTTAATGTGTTTTGCTCACAGATCCAACGAATGTGATTGTTTGATGTTCTCAGTCCTCAAACCCACATAAATTACCACTTTGAATAATACATTTAGGGCTTCATTGTTGCAAATATTTTGATAAAGAAATTAAAATTTGATTATATAAAAGAGTTTGGTTTGATTAAGTAGTAGAAAATTGTGAAGCATAGGTATGGGAGTGTTAAGTTTGAAATGTAGTCATAGGAACTTAGGAACTTTAGAAAATGTACTGTGTGTAACCATAAGAATTCAAGTATTGTCTAAAATCAGTTAACCACAGAAACTTTGACAAAGATTTGTTGATTTGTAGTGTTTTGTTTTAGGAAACCATTATGGACACCAGTTTGCTGCTTGGAAACCCCTTACCCTTCCCACCTCCATCTAATTATGGAGGATTCCACTCAGTAGAGTTAAGTGAGATTAACCAAGGATTGTTTTAACATAAGAATATTAATAAGATGGTGTGACTGAAGGACCAATTATTAGAAAGGTTACATTTAAGAATAGACATAGTATGCATTTTTATGTAAACTAATATAGATGATGGTGAGAATCGTACTGCTCAGAATCACCTAAGAGAGCTCAAGAAGCGGACAAGCGAGGGAGACTATGGAAGACCACCACAGGGCTCCTGAAGACCACCAGAGACCTTCACTGTGCCTGCGTGAAGAGACATTTACATATACTAATGATTTATTGGAAAGTTAATGATTATGTATAGCATTTTCCAGAAATTTAGTGAACATGTATAACAGGTGTGTATTTAACCTGCACAGTTGGACTAGACAGGTGCACACGCTAGGTGGAGCAATCCCCCGTGTGCCCAGCGCTGCAATAAAGGAGTGCCTGCTTCTTAACTACTCATTGCTGTTAAGGAGTTTTATTCCTGATTTCGGCAACATCATTGCAGAAACAGCAATCACTGGCTGATGTCATGAGCTGACCAAATTTCAAAGTTCTTTGCTACATTAATTGATCTCTTTCAAATGAGAGTAGAGCTGTATCTACCAACATTTACATTTATATTAACATTTGTTAAGACAGGTTATGATTGCTCTGCCATTTAAAAGATATATCCACAATTTAGCATAAAAGTATGCCTTTGTTAATGATTAACTCTGCAGTCAATTGTTTGTTCAGCTGCAGGTAAGCCTTTTCTGTTGTAAAAAGCAGCATTCTATATTTCAAACCTTTCCATACTCACACAATATAGTAAATAAAATGAGTAAAAAAGAATTTTTAAAAACAAGGGTTAGTAAACCATAAGATAGATAAGCTTTGTTTGATAAAATATAATCTCAAGTGTCAAAAGGAATGCATGAGCATGGGTCAAAATTGGTGTCTTGTTTTACAAAAAAAAGACAGGAGAAAAACATCTCATTTAGGAAATGTGAAACTGGTTTTGGTTTTGCCACTTTTAAGCTAAATTCATTGTGTCTTTTTAAAATTCAAGCTAGAGCTAAAAGAAATACATTACACCCAATATATTACATACATTTTTTGAACTGACCGAATTAAATTTTTCACTTTTCTCTTTGCCTTCCCCTTCCCTACCCTCCCACCTCCTGCCATTTGTTTCTTGACTTGAAGTCAAATTTTGTCCCTAATACTCTTGGGTTTTGCACATTTTTGTCCTCCCATTTCTAACACCACATCATTTTACTGGAGACTGATTTTTCTTAATTTTGTCAGATTCATATCTATTTTAGATTGCATTTGATTTAAATACAAAGAAAAATAAATTAAAAGGAATATAAGCCTGTTGTTTCATAGGAGAACACATTTTTCTTTATTTAGAAGAAGAAACACATCTTAAATGATACTGAAAAGTCTTGAGAGAAACCAAAGTGTACAGTAAAGAGTGCTAATTCAAATCCCTATTAACATGAAGAGGTGGTTTACTCACTGAATAAGACAGAACAAATGATAGAAAACTGAAGCAGTTTTCTTAGCATGAGAAGACAGATTTGTGAAGTGCTATGAATTCTACAACAACAGAAGTAAGGATTGTTATCGAGATTAATAAAAAAATCTCCTCAATGGGTCTTTTAACCAGGTGAGGAAGCATTTATTCTGGGTCAATACTTGTCATTCCTATAATGCTTAAGCAGACCTGGCAGGTGATTTCTTTTAGATGGTGGTGACTTGTCTGATAGCTACTTCTAGGTTGTGAGGATAGTTGTTGGCTAAGTTCAGGGCTGTTTGGAAAAGATTACAACCAGTTGCCATACACAGCTGCCTGAAGCAGGAGGTGATCCCCAAGCACCTGTCAGTCCGCAGTTGATGGCAGTATTGGAGAAAAATGATGCAAAGAAACAAGATCAGTAGTGCACAGGTAAACATGTTTGCAGTCTGGAAGTCAGGAAAAAATCCAAATAATAAAAGCTGGAATGTTTTTCTACAAAGGCTCTACAACACATAAAGCTTGTATACAGAAGGCTTCCAAACTATTCTGAACTTAGAAACCTTTGGAACAACCTCTAGGGATTAAGAAAGTCACCCTCAAATGACTGAACACCTTAGGAAGAGATGTCTTAGTTATTATTTTGGTATTACTGTTGCTGTTCTACATCTTGGGTAGATGGAGATGTCATCCTGAAGAAGAAAATCCAACTGTTTATTGCATACTTTATGCTCTTTCCTCTGTGAAAAATCTATCTACTCCTGTTGAATGAGAGAAGAATAATTCTTACATTGAATTATTTCAGTAACTATATAAACTTGTTATAAAATAAGAAAGAATCAGACTACCAACTGGCTCTTGAGATCACTTAACTCACTTTTTTTGATCAGCCTGATGGATATCAACTGTTGTTTGTTAGCTGAAACCTTTACAACTAAAAAAACCCAAACAAACAAGCCATCCAGAAGCATGTAATTTCAAAAAACTGCCATAATGTCCAAGCTATTCCATCTCATATATACAATAAAATAATTTATTCCTAATTTAAAGGAATCCCAACTACAATGAATTCTTTACTTTGTTTTGCTTTGTTTTTCTGGAGTTGGACTTGCAGTAACTCTGTAATTACTAGGAAGAATCAGTGGATGCAAACTAATTGTAAACATATAGATAGGTGTAAGGGAAAAAGAAAAACAGGAAAAGAATCTGTGTCTGTCACTTCTTTAAACATATTAGAAGGGAAAGTACACAAGAGAACTCAGAATCCTTTCTTGGGTGTAAACATGTTGACATACACCTAAAATACATCAGCTGAATCTTTCTGTTGGTGTCCAGGATACTGTGCTTCAGAAGTAAAAAAAACCTTTACAGAAAAAGTTGTGGAGTACTGTCCCATACTAGATCTCAGCCTGATCTCTGACAAAGACTGGCTGAAGTCTTGAAGCCTTGAGTGAGCTGATGGTTAAAAACTGAAATGGGACATGAAGTAATGGATATAGGTCAACCCTTTCTCAGATGGCTCCTCAGCTAAGGAAAGATATTCCTTTTAGTTTAAATGTTGCTGAACAGCATTCAATTATGATAAAAAGTAGTCAAAGATGTCCATCTGCGTTATTTTTATGTGTACTTACCATGACAGTATAAGAGACAAAGATAATCTATCTAGCTGCAGTTAGCGCATGGAGAGCTTCTAAGTCTGTAACTGGTGTCATTGCTGTTACTGATGCTGCTCAGACGCGTGCAGTGAAATACACTTCTCTATTCTTAATAGTATCGTAACAACAGTGACACCCAGTAACAGAATTACAAATACAGTTTAATGATAAAATAGTTGAATTACTTGAGTATTCTGGCAAGACATTAGTTTGGTTTTGTTATAAAGAAAACACTAAAGCATGCATTTGGGAAATGAACTAACAGGCCACCTCTCCTGAATCATAGTAAATTTGTATGGGCACACTTTCAGTCTTGTCTGGAAAAAAAAATAGAACCTCCTCTGATTATTAATCATGACAGGTACTTTAAAAGGTCAATAAAGTGGAAAATAGGATTGAATACAACCTATTGGGAGTAAGAATTAGTTTGTGCAAAAAGTAAAACCAGTATCAGTAGATGTTAAATATAGAACATTTTTATTCAATTTGCAGCTCAGGTTATAAATCACTCTAAATGGAGTGAACATGATATATGATTCCACTTCACTGCTGCATTATTTAAAGTTAAACAGCAAGAAACTTTTTTGGTGAAATCTGAAAAGGCAGAAAAGACAAATTTCTGAGTTGAAATCTTGTCTTACTGCTGAAAAATAGTTAAAGGATGATAGCAACTTATGATTTTTCAGTGTAAATTCTGATTAAAGATATGGTACTGTGGTTCTATGCCATTGTTGGAAATCAAAGTCAGTTGTACCCTTCACCTCACTAGTTATATAGTTTAAAATCTTCTACTGCCCTTTCTACCCACAGGCCTCAGTACCAGTGCAAGCAACTACTTGTTTTGTCCATGAAGATGTAGTTTTGTGTAGGGTTTTCAGAACATATGGTAAGTTGAGGGAAGATCTTCTGAGGTGGACTATGAAGTCTTCCTTCTCCAGCTGTCCCTGCTTGTTTTGTCACAGGCATTTACATCAATTAAAACAAAATAATGATATGGTGCTTTTTTGGTGTGCCTTTTCTTTTGCTCAGATGGTGACTGTGTCCGCTTAAAAATTTCAATAAACACATACACTAGAAATTCCCAGGGAAAGAATTACCCGTTTCTCTCCAACACCTCCATAATCACAACATGTTACCTTCTAATCTTGTTCGTGGAATGGTGTTATAATGATATTAAAAAAAAATATAACGTAGAAGTAATCTTGTAGAGTAAATCAAGTATGAATGGTCAAAACCTCAAATATGGTCTTTTCAGAACTGCTCAACTGCATATGTTACCTATAAATGTAATAAACCCAGAAGACTTTAACTCATGTCATTAGGAAATTATGGATTTTTTTCCACTGACTAATGACTAAGACCTTTACCGTTCCTTGTAAATTTTCATGCCAATAGACTGTGGTTAAAAAAAAATATTTGTAGAATCTTTCCAGGATTTGGAAATTTAGAAAAGTATTCCATTATTATGCACCTTAGTAGTAGTATTTAATTTTATGGAAGTGTCAGTGAAGATTTGCTTTATATCCATAAAGAAGGCTTTAGAAATTTTTATTTAAATTCACATCCAACCCCCAAAATTTTCAAGAATTTTACAGATAACTGAGGTTTAAAGCAAATCATGCCCCCTTACTCCTCCCATCCCCACCCCCTGAGTGGAAAGAACATGGGAGAAAAACACGATACCATGATATTTTGGAGAACAAAGGGGGGGTCCCACAGGTAGTGTCACTGCCGCTGCCCAGTTGAGCTGATACTCTTCTCAGTCCCACAGCTGCTGAGGAGTGAGATCCTTAGGGCACACGCCCTGTATTCACGAGTGGCTCCTTTCAGATCTGCAGTTTGGTCTGTTTCACAGGTCTCCCTAGAAAGTTCAGGTTTTTAGTTCTCATGTAATTTAGGCACTGATCCATTAAAGCCACCTCCTGGCTTCACCAGAAGTTCAAACAGTAGCTGTGTTTCGGCTGAAAGGGTTTGGAGTGAGCAAACTGACATTGTGTATAAAACCGGGTTTTGTGAAAAGCTTCCCACTAAGTCCACTTCATTATGTAGTAATACTATATAACAATATATAGCAATATGTGGTTTATATATTACTATATTATTTTATGGTGTATATATAGTATATATATTACTGTAGTAATAATACAGTAGCAATATATAGTAATAATTATATAGTCTCCATTAGTGTGGGAGACAACAATCAAGGTAAAGTTATGTTTTCAAAGTGTTTGAGTAGCCCCTGGGTGTTCAAGATTTATATAACTCTTAAAAGTAAACCCCTTCTGCTAATTACCACCTAAGAAGTTAGGCAAACTGAATGAAATTTTAGTCCTTGCTTAATTGAAAGTCTTTTTTTTTTATAAACCAGATAATTAGTGGTGAATTTTCAAAACACACTGACTCATTTGCTAATTTCTTTTGCACTAGACTCTGACACTCTGTTTTGTAAATCCTGCTGCTAATTTGGATGTAGTATTTAATTGGACAAATCTCTTTTGAGGTCATCAGTAACAAAAGTGGTAAAAATATTCTTGGGATTTGGGTTTTGGTTTGGTTTTTTTTCGTTTCTTTGGTTGTTTTTTTTTTTTTTTTAATTTTTATTCTGTGCTGGTATTGCATTTACTCAGCCAGTTAATATCTGTCTGGATGACTTAATTGAGCTTCTTAGTGTCTTAACATATAGTGCTAAAGGAGGTTTCGCAGAAGCTTTGATGGTCATTCAGGTGCAAACAGGGGCAGTCAAATTCCTATGGAAGCATTTATCTGTATCTTTCACTGCTTTCAAGTCAAGCTGTCAGCAGCCTCCAACACACTCAGCAGGCTTGTTTCTTTTCCTGAAAATGTCACTACATTTAGGCTGTTTTTGGGTGGGTCAGAAGGTGTAAAGTTATGATGGAGTGACAAAAGACAGAATAATAGAGAAGGCCCTGTTAATCTCTCACACTTTAATAGATATTAATTCATCAGTTAAGGTCCTAATTCAACATAGTTAAGCACATCCTCAGTCAGAATAGTATATGCTTAAATAATATACTCTGGCATGTGTCCAAGCGATGTACCAATTTCTAAAAACAACTCAAGCCTCCTCAGGCTTCTAATAAAATCTCATCATATTCAATCTACTGCTATTTGGATCTAAGTGTATTGTCTGCTGTAAAAACAAAACAAAACAAAGCAAAGCAAAGCAAAGCAAAGCAAAGCAAAGCAAAACAAACCAAACCCTTTAGAAGTTAATCCTTTCCCATAAATAATGCACTATCAATTTGGTAGTGCAGGTTAAAGGAGGGAAGTATATTAAATATGAATGTTCTCTGCTGGAAGAGAAAGCTGAGTAGAGATATCAATTCATCATTTTGTTTTCAATAGTTAGTTGAATGGAATTAAGCAAATTTTTCTCCATCAGTTCTAGGCTATAGTAATCTTAAGGGATTTCAGGGTTGCAGTGAAGTGTTAATTAATCCTACATGTCTCGCTGAGCACCAAAAGAACAATGACTTTGACTGATGACTGTACAGGAGTGGATATTTTCATCTTTGGGAAAAGCATGTTAAGAGAAGCAAGTACTGCACAAACGAACAGCTCCAAAAGGACAGGTACATTTCTTCCCTTCCTTTTGGAGAAGTGTCTGGGGGAAGAGAGCTGTGTCCTTCTGGCGATGCCTTTCTCAGCCTACAGACGCCAGTAACCGCTGGACTAATGTGTAGGGGACAGCTCTGCCCTTTCCTGCGTTCTAAGGATGCTGCCTGGGTCAAATACAACCTGACCCGCCTCCAATGCTATGTGGAGGGGAAGGGCTTGTTTTTCACGCAGACTGGGTTTCAGACGTAACACTGGACAGTTCGCTATCAGCAAGACCAAAGTCCTTCTAGACGTGCCCTGTTCCGCCCCGCATCCCAAATCTGTAATGTTGCTGGGACTATTACAAGGAGGGAAAGAGTGTTGATAGCTGCTGAGGCAGGTGTCCTAGGAGTGTGATCTTTGCTCCCCAAAACCTGGGGGGATTCACATGGAATTTAAGCCCCTGAATTCCTGTTCTCTTGCTCTGGTACCAAGCTGGCGTCTCCAGTGATCGAGACTGATTCAGCTGGGTATTGAAGCTTAAAAAAACGAATACTTTTTTTTCCCTCTGGACATATTCCTGGGCTTGAACTTAAAAACATATGTTCTCAAGGATATGATGCCTCTCTAATGGCCTGATATTGTAAAATGTCCATTCTTTTCAGTCTTGCGTACTCCCTCCCTTACACTCTCACCCCATGTTATTCTAGCATACGATACTGTAATAATAAAATCCTGATTCACCTGAACTAACACCCTGGACAACGAATTTTAAAATTTCATTTTTTATAATGTCATTGCAGTCATTTTCTAAACATATCACAGAGGACGCTGCCTAAGGCAAGTCTCGGCTGAACAGCCTATCTTTCTTATCAAGCGGTGTGAGTGAAAGGACAAGAAATGCAAAGCTGCAAAGCACTGAATAATTACAATCCCAGCGGGAAGGCTGTTTTCACAGCTATCCTACCACCCATGTAGCCATTTAGATGTTAAATTACACTTCATAAAAACCTTTGCAAAAATTGTTATGATAGCTGTAGAAAAAAAAATCTGTTGAACTTTGTCATTAGCATTGTGTCATAAATGTTACAAGAAAAGAGACGTAGGTGATCAGCACGGGCAGCATGTTGAACAGTTGTTGAGCTTTTGCTTCCTGTCCTCATTGGGAAAGTAGCCCTAAAAGTTAATGCCTAGCCCAAGGTCTCAGCACTATTAGCAGTGTCAATCTGCTTCTTTGGTCATACAAGAGCTGACTTGCCTCTAGCTGCCTGAAGTTCCACATAAGTCCCTTAAAGAATTTGCTTTCTGGTTGTTTTGTAAGTCCCACTTTTCCAAATAATTTATAATATGTTTTCTGTGTGTCCGTCTGCCTGCGTGGTGAGGGGCTGGAGTGCGCACTGTCCGTAAGGGTTGTACGCATTACCGTAACTGTACAACCTCTGACACGGCACGTGCGTGTGAGAGGCTGATGAGAACCAGAACTTGTCTAGGCAATACGAGAACATACACGACCCCTGGTTTCTGGATTCCTGCAGCAAGCAAACGGCACATCCCATGCACATCAGAAAACACCACCACGCTAGGGAGTGCCACTCACAGAGACAGCGTAAGTCTGGTGGGATGAGGTGCGTGGCGAGGGATCATAGCGGAATTTGCCAGGAACCTGGTATCAGATTTGTGGGAGACTGTCCTGAGCCAGCAAATTCAGTTATTTGCCTCAAAATATTTCTTTGGCTCTACTCAGAATACTCTTGTCACTGACAACATAATTTGAAATGACATGCGGATTAATGTCTCCCTTTTGACCTTCCCCCTAATGGAATTAATGGGCCATTACTTCTATTGCCTATTTGTATCCGGCCAAATCTGGACTAAAATATCTTTTACCAAATACCCTGCTAACATGCAAGCCATAGTTGCAGCTTGATAAATGCCATTGGATTGATGAAATTGAAACTTACTGTAATGGTGGTGCAGAGGGGTTTTTTGTCTTTTGCTTTGTGTTTTCTTTGGGATTTTTTTTCTTACTTTTGTTTTTGTTTCAAGTTGGCAAATCTTGAACCACATGAGAGAACCTGCATTGTGGTTTGGTACCAGCTGAACAAAATGCATGGCACAAGTCCCTTGAAATGGAAAAAAAATGAAACATGCTTTTTCACTCATTTTCTGAGTTCCTTGTGCCTGCTTCTGTTACTAGTTAACCTGCTTCTGACTAAAATGATTTCTAAGCAAGCATGTAAGTTTTTTATTAAAATTATTCAGGCAGTGTTCCGGGAATTCAGGAGCTGAGGTATGATCCAAGATTTGTTAATTTGAGAGGAAAACTCACTTTGATCAAAGCAGATTTTAAATAAGACCTGCAAATAGTTCTTAAGCAAATCAAAACCACGTAAGCATGAAATACATTTGACCCAGGGCAGTGTAAACAGGAAAATGTCTTGTGATTATTCCTAATAGATACAGAAAAAGAGAAAGATATTGAAATACTGTGTATAGCTATACTTAATACAGCTAGACTATCCTCATCTGCCTAAGCTGGTTCACAACAGTTTCCACATCTATGGGCTAGATCTTTCATAATTCTTGGATATTTTATGAAATTAGATTACGTAGTTAGGCAGCTGGTATACTTCAGGCTATTAAATTGCAGAGAGGAACTCATATGCAAGGCCATTCATCCTGTTTACTGTGCTTACATAGAAAATACCATAGAAAACGTGGACAGAAACTTTTATTTTAGGTTCCCTACATATCAACATTTTGCCTGGGGTCTCCAGAGCATTGCTATGCAGTAAGTGCTGCTTCACATAGGGGGTCTCAAAGGGAGTTCTGGATGACCAGCAGCCAGGCAAGGTCTGCTGGCTTGGTGTTTACAGTAATTATTTGGGAAAACTGAGTGTGAAGGAGCTAGGATATAGGCAAGAGTGCTCTGCCTAGGGACTTGTGCACACAGATCCAAAATCTGAGAGCTAGAGTTTTTGTGTACTTTTGATGTATTTCTGAGGAATGTTTCTTACAATACCCTCTTTTTTAAAACAAACAGCTCCTATCAAAACGTGCTTTTCACTAAGCTGCACAGCTGTTTGGTTTTAGTTTTCGGCATGGGTGATTTTCAAGGAATCAAATCCTTATCAACAAACAGCATTTTGACTAATAGAGGGAGCAGGAGCAGAACAGAGTAAAGTTTGTGAAAAATATTGGTTCTGCTTCTTTTTCTAAGGCATCAGTATTGTTTGACGGCAGTCTATCAAACAGCTGTGGTCCAGAATATATATGAAACTATTACCGCTTAGTGTCTATGACTAGAGAAAATTATGACTGACACAATTTTTATCCTGACTACTGTTTCAAAAGGGGACAATGTCACACTGCCAACCTTGTTGCTTTTGAATATTTGTAAGTTATTACTTGCAGTGATATACACTGTAGAAATAACTGGAAAAAACCAGCCCCAAGTCCCATTGCAAAACTATGTGTCTTCCTTTCTTAACTAAACAGCAATTCTCCTTCTCAGATGCACAAGGGTGGACATGGAAAGCAGAAGAAATCGAGGGCTAACTGAAAGCTGAACTGATTTTCTCCACTTAGTGAAAGTCTCTAATAACCCAGAATTTCTGTTGCTATGCTGGAAGAAAGGAATTGGCATTTCTAGCAGGTGGGATTTTCTCTCCTTTGTGGAAACCGCACAGTGCAGGTCGATGCAAGAACTTGGGACGGCCTCTTTAAAGATGTCTGGGAGGTGGAGCGACAGTGAGGATGTCTGGGGACGGTAAGAGGAAAATCTGGCATTTGGTGTGCTGTTTTCATTGTCAAAGGCTTTGTAAAGAGGACTGGCTTGCTAGGAAATCTAGATAAGAACGTGAGTACTGCAAGTCATTCAAGAGCTGGAAAATCTTACAGGATGGGTGACAGTCACATGAACGATAGTCATCAGGTAGGTGCTGTAAATGCAATACAAGCATAAAGCCCTCTGGGAGGCTCTCAGTGGTCTGGAGACCACTGGAGCCAGCGTTGCTGAACCTCAGTCCTAATGGGACGAGAGGCATCCTCAGGCAGCAGGCAGGCAGTCCCCAGATGCAGGCAGCAGGCTGCATGCCACAGGGGTGGTCGTCCCCTCAAGGGGGCTTTGAGAGGCTGGAGATGGGGATGGACAGAAACCCACCACAGGCTGGCCAAGGGCAATGCCACAGCGTGCCCTGGGCAGGAGAAGCCCCTGAAGGTGGACAGCCAGAGGTGGGAAGGCAGATGTGCGGGAGAGGCTCTGGATCAGGGTGAGGGTGAGAAGCTGGCTGGACCCTTGCAGCAACCGTGGCCAAGAGCCTGCCAGCAGGGCCGTGGGACCAGGAGTGCAGGCAGTGAGGCGTGGGGAGGGGGTCCCTGCCTGCTCTCCGCACATCTCCGACCACTCTTGCAGTCCCAGGTCCAGCTCGGGGCTTCCCCGCTGCAATGGATGTCGGGTGCCTGGAGCAAGTCTGGCCAGGGCCTGAGTGCCCCAAGGGGCCAGAGTGTCTGGTGGGAGTCTCGGAGACGGGGTGGTTTGTGGCCAGGGATGGGGCTTGGGCACTTGGGGCAGTCAGCAGCTGCTGCCTGGGCGAGGAGAAGGATGAAGGGACTGGGCTTTCCCAGGAGGCACACACCAACAGGGCATGGGGACACAGCTTGGGAAAGGGGACACTGCAGCAAGGCAGAGAGGGCACATTTGCTCCCCAGGACAGGGCCTGACCTGGGAAGGTTGCTCACAGGGGCTGTGGAGTCTCCGTCATGGGCAAGAGTCTGCTGCTGTGAGCCTGGCTGTGACATGGCAGCTTTACCAGGTGACCTCCAAAGGTCCCTTCTGACGTAAATAACTTTACGACTCTACGACTGTCACTGTCAGCCAGAGAACAGCAGTTTTTATGGGTTACCACTTCACTGTCCACCCAAATAGGGTCCTACGTAGAGAAGAGAGACTGTGTCGTCCTTAAGCTCTGAAGCAGAAGGTTCATGGGGTCAAGGAGCAATGCATGTCAAATTCCAAGAAAAGGTGTAAGGCAAGGGTTATAGCATGAAGTTATTATGGGCTGAAGTTCCAGGGAATCTGTATGAAGATATGCATTTTTGCCAAAAGGGAGTTGTACCTGGGCTCAGGGAAGAGTCTGAATGGGGAAGGAAAGTGGCAGCAGAAGAGCACTTGTAGCTTTACACTGTGTTCTTCCATTCTTGCTTCGTATTTCCAAAAAAAGAAAGAGTTCATCCATTCCCTTCACAACCCCCCCTATGCAGATTTGATCAATATGTTTTCATTAGGTCAATCAGGCCACCCGACTAAACAAATAGCACAGCCCTGTATATAGGGAAGAGACCTGACATTCACCCTCTGTGCTTCACCTTCATCATCTATACAGTGAACTTACAACAGAAGCATTTTGAAATGATAATTTGAATGATATGAATGAGAATTACTACCAATAGTGCCTGATCAATAATAATTTGAGATATTTCAGTTAGTTCATTAGCTTTTTCTTTGTCAAAGAATTGGTGGGAAACACTGGCATTTAACTAATCATGATCCTTTTTCTCTGTTTTCAATTTTGTTTTGATAATTATAAACCATTCTTCACAGGGCAATTCAGCCTGGGGAGTACATTTGAGATAACTATTTGAAAAGGATTGATAGTGATCCTTGTTCCTTGTCATCAGAAGTGGCACGAGCCCCCCCACCTGCCTTACACCAGGGGTGGTCCCGAAATATCTCGCAATCCTCTTAGAACTGATGAACCCAGTGGAGTGTGGCTCTGGGAAGATCCAAAACCCTCTTGTCAAATCAGAATTAAAATTTTGCCTCCTATATCCTGGGTGGCTGGGTGGCTTGTGATGGATCAGGGGAAGGCAATGGTGTGTGCTCCATCAAACCTGGGAGATTTTTCTGTGTGAGGGTTTTGGTCTGTGATGAGTTATGAGAATGGACAGCGCTCTGCAGCCATAAAAGGGCTTTTAAGGAAACAGCATCAGTCTCCACAAAAGCACAAAACCACATAAGCAGAATAATTATTTTTCTCTATACAGAGACATGTTTCTTCATGACAGCCACTTCTGTGAGCATTTTAGTGGTACAAGGCTGCGGCAGAAGCAGAAACATAACGGAAGGGACTGCGATAACTACGGACTGGACGTACAGATGGCATGTGCTGTTGCTGGAATAACAGAGACGTGGTGGGACAGCTTGTGTGACCAACGTTCTGCGACGGACAGGTCCAAGCTCCTCAGCAGAGGCTGGCAGGGACATTGAAGAGGGATGGCCTTCTATGTCAGGGAGCAGCTGGGGTGGGGGGGGCTCCCTGTGGGGTGGGTGACAGGTGGGTGAGAGCAAGTGGGTCAGGGCTGGAGAAGAGGGCAGGGAGCCAGAAGGCACCATGGGGGGCTGTTACTGGCCTCCCGGTCTCTGGCGACTGACCCTATTTCTCCTGTGGGACTTCAACCTCTCTGACATCGGCTGAGAGCGAAATGCAGTGGGACACGAGCTGTCGGGGGGATTTCTGGAGGGTGTCAGGGGTAACTTCATGGTACAGGTCCTGGAGGGGCCAAGCAGGGCTGAGGCAGAGCTGGACCTGCTGGTCAGTGGCAGGAGGAGGTGCTGGGGGAGGTGGTAATCAGAGGCAGCCTTGGCTGTAGTGACCATGAAGTAGTGATGGTCAAGATCTGGGGGAGAGTGAGGATTAGAGAGCAGCAGAGGACAGACCCCAGACTTTAGGAACAGAAGGAAACTTTGGCACGTGCTAAAGAAAAACTGAAGTAAGGGGGCAGGGGCAGGTGTACAACACAAGGTGCATTGGTTCAGATTTTCAAGGGCCCCAGCATGAGAGCAGACGTAATGATTTTCCATGGGACAGAAATTTCAGCACATTGATAGCCTCAGATGAAAAGCCAAATAACTACTTTTTATTAAGCATAAAGGGCAATCACATCATCAGTTTGAGATCTGTACTCTTTTCTTTTGCAGCACATACACCTTAAATTGCACCTCCGTAAAATGCTACGCAGGAATACTGGAATTAGAGTTCAGGTACTTTATTTCTTCATTCCCTTCTATAGGCTGAGCTCCCTGATTAACTTACTTCTCCCATGACAGATGGTCAGCTGGTGACTCCAGTGGTGCATTACATATCTCTGTCAGGAGGGGCTTGAGGTGCATCAGAAGTGGCGACAAGACTGGACAAAGCCATTACGACTTGAAAAGGGAGGGGACACATGTAGAATGCCCATAGTTGTCCATGGTGCTTTAAAAGGGAGATGCGCTACGAAAAATATTGAAAGACAAAGTCTCAGGTATAAGCAAAATAAAAACCTTGGACAAACCTCCCAACAAAATATTTCGGTTCAGATCAATCTGACCAATGAAAATGCTGCTCTATTTAGTAAAATTAACAATTTTGCACAGGGAATTTCTTTTTTGATGACATTATATTTCCTATCAATGTTCTTTTAGCTCGTAGTTCCCAGATGGTCTTTATTAGACACTAATTTCCTAGAAACTATTAATGAGGCACTGTGTTGTGGTCTAACCAAAACACAGCACTATACCAACTACTAGGAAGAAAGTTAACTCTACCCCAGCCGAAACCAGGACACGCTGCTAAGTCCCTTAGGTCATGCTGAAAATCTCATTGGAAATAATGGAAAAATAATTTTTGTTTTATATGTATATATACTGGGAAGAAATAGATATACCTCTAGGGACCATGTTCATTCCAATTACCTTGAAATTACTCAAAATGATGATTGAAGTTGCTCTCATCTGAAGTCATTTGCTTACACATTTATGGGTTGCTATACTCAATACTGATGATGCACTCCAGTTCATTAATAATTTTTGAAAAATGTGGCATCAGATCCAAGCTTTCAATCATGGTGGTGAAAGCTGTGGTTTGGAAATGGGGTATTTCTTTAGTTCATTAGAGATTCAGAAATCATGAATTGGTAGATGCAGAAGTTTAATAGTTTTTGTTAGTTTCTAATTTTTATAAGAGTACAAAGTTTCCGAGCTCATAGGCAGCACGTGCTGTTTAAATGCCATCTTGGCTTTCCTACTCTAGCAAAGGCTCATAACCCACCACATTTCTTCTGGCCCCTAAATCAAGCCTTTCTTTAAATATCAGAGTCTTCAATTTTACAGCTTCTCCTGAGCTGTTCATCAGGACAGTACTCCAAAGAAGGGGTCAGTTTCATTCCCTCTCCCCTTTCTTGAGCGCTACCTCCTGAAGAGCCGCACCTGGTGTCTGGAGGGGATGGAGGTGCGGAGGGTGGCTGCACGATGGGGCAGAACCACCCTGCCCTGGAGAGCCCTGAGCACTGACCGGCCTGCGAGGAAGGGGCGATGCAGCTCCCATGGGATCCCCCTCCCCTCCGTTAAACAGGTCCCTCCACAAGTGAAAGGTCCCTTCACTCTCTCTCTGAGGACCTCACTTAGTTACTAAGACCTGAAGCATTCAAATGAAAAAAAAAAAGAAAAAAAGAGTTAAATAGAAACTGTACTAAAAGCCCATACATTAGCTCTGTATTACTGTTGTTGATTGATGGATAGGTAGGCAATCTCATTTAATGTCTTTATTCTCTAATTAGTAGAGCTATCAACAGACAAAAAAACCTTCATTATTTCTTTTTTTTCTTTTTTTTTGGTTGCAGATTTACCCCAAACCCATGGCCTTCCCCTGACTTCAATACAGATGTGTACACTATGAGTAGGTGCAAATGATCCCACAAATCCAGAAAAGTGTGATTTTGTTTACATGCTTCCATGGAAATGCTTTTTGCCTCAACCACCCCCCCGACAATCCCCCAGTAAAATTTCAAAAAGAACCCTTTATACCTTCTTGCCGAACAAATGCAGTCAGTATGTTATTCAATATATAAACAATTTTCAGGAGCTAAGAGGTAATTAGAGTTAGATTTGATAACTAAGTTGCCTATGATACATCTAGCCCCACCATTTATTAAAGTCTTGTTCATCATGCTGTTTTGTCTCTACCAGGACAAAACCAGAAAAGCAAAAGTGCAGTAGGTGTGCTTTGCAATTATTGTGCATAGTGCTAGCTTTAAATACTGAAATAATGGTTCTGCTGTCAATATCCTTACACTGGATCTGTGCTGGTCACAGCTGCCTGCCTAGTAAAATTAGGTAAATCTCACTTGCATATAGTTGCACATTTTGATAAACCATTTAGCTTTTGCTGCCAGCTGCCTCTTACAGCCAGGCAAGGTTGTTCATTTGGGATATTTCTTGTTCTGCCTTGATCTGTAAGCATGCAAGTAATTGATGTCCAAACCACTAAATATTGATAGGACCAAAATGTTTTAAAAAGCTTGATCTGAAACAACTGAGAGTCAATTAAAGCATCTTATTTTGTCACAGATTTAGAAAACTACACAGATGCCTCCATCCCACTCGCTACAGAAACACTGAAATAACACCATACATCACCATGAGGTTGAAGACTTCTTTTTAATGTTTTGGGGATTTAACAAGATAAGCAGATCTGCACTTGCTATGGTTAAGATTAAATGGCATGCAAGGACTACCTGCAATGAAAAAGTCTCATTAAAGCCCCTTTCCTGAAGCAGTCAATAAGCGTTTCAGGATTTTCCTGTTCTAAGGAGCCTGAAGGATGTTTCTTTTTACAAGACTCTCCACCAGACATACATGTTGCAAGGAGGACTAACATCCCAGAGGATGTATATACCTTTTAAATTCAAACTTAGACCTCAGCCTTAAGCCCTTCCACAGCCACTCTCCAATCCTGTGATGCCTTTTTGTTTTCATGCACACAGAGATGCCAGACACTGATGTGAAGATCTTTATATTTTGATCCTTCTCCAAAATGAGCTCTAGGGCAGAATTATGTAGATTTTATTTAACCTGTCTTAATCGCTGTTGGGAAGAGGGGGATGTAATTTGACTGCCATTGTAACAGAAGAGGCAGCTGAGAATCACAAAAATTTACAGCCTGAGAGAAAAGGTGAATGGGGAAAAACGGTTTCTGCTAGATTTTCCTAAATTAACTTTTCTCCCTCTCAACATATGCACACATGGAGAACTATGTAAATGAAAGCAATTGGATGACAAGCATAGCAATGCTACCCTCATTTGAAAATGAAAGTTGTCAGAAATGGGAAGTCAAATTGGATGCAATTAGAGCAGCCTGAACAAAGAGAATCTTACTTAGCGTTACACTGATCTGTCCTTATCAGGTCTCCCAGTGATGGGTAAAATAATGAGTCTGATTGTCACTATAGCCTTGATAAGACTGCTGGGCATCCCATGTACCTCTGCACTGCCCTGTTGTCCTGCAGGGTTCATTTTATCCAGTCCCTTACTTCTTCCTGCATGGGAAGCCATGACCTGTAACATCAGTCTAATCAGATGAAAAGAATGAAACCGTAGCATGCAGCCTGACACCTGCAATGGCAAACCATTAGTTTGGAATTGCTGGCTAGAATTCAATGAAAAGAAAAAAGAAGGCTTGGAGAGAAACCTTAACACTTCAGTAAAAGAAGAGAGGACAGTCTAAGCTCGGTCCTCTCCTGTGTCTCTTGGTACACAAGAGACAATTCACACAAATAAAATATTATGAACACCTCCTCTCTGCAAAAACAATCCTACCAATTTGGTAGATAAGAGAAAATCCAGGTTGAAACCTTTCAGCAACACAGCCTGTTTGGTGCCGTTCCTTGTGCCCTGACTCAGTGTGTGTACTCTCGAACAGCTGGTGCATCCCCGGAGCTACTGGCAAACGGACACTGCACCCGTAACATAACACTTGTACCAATATAACAGTACACTTAATATTATTAGCACCCCAATATGCTTTTAGTTATTTTAGAAATATGACAAAACCGCTGATTTTCCTTGGCATAATTTCTAGGTTTGCAAACCCTAACAGTTTCCGACAGGGTCTGGGCAATTCTCTTTGCTTCAGGTCTCTTACAGTCGCTCGTAGTTAGCTGTCCTGCTCTCTTGAGCAGATACCGCCTCCCCTGCCACCTTTTTTTCCTCCTCCCTTATGAGAACATAAATAAGCACGAAGATCAAGGAAGTTAGTGTGTTCTTTCTTTCTGACCTTGGTTGCTTTATGCAGCCTCACTGCTGGGCCATAAGATCTTGTGTTAGAAAATGTATGAATGGAGAATTAAAACCAAATTACATTAAAAAAATATTTCCTAAACCAGAGAACGTCAACAGAAGAAAAAAGCAATTTTTACTTTCTGCTGATTGCAAAGAAAGGGGATAAAGGAGCATAGTTTTGGGTTGCCTTGTTTTAAACTCGTACACCATCTTTCCTTCTGTCTTTAAAGGAGTGTCAGTTGCCAGCTGACATTACTGTTTCAAAACGAAGACAGATATTTCCTTTTTTACCCTTTTGCAGGGAAATGCAGGAAAGCACTGCCATTTTTGTAGTTTGCCTCTCACCAAATTGACTGAATGTCAACAAATGTTACCTACTTCCTTAGTTCTCTTAATTTTTTAATAAGTGTTCTTTCTATGAAAAGTCTGAGTTACTGCTAATATATGTTTTCATGAACAGTCAAGCTCCATGAAAATTTTGCTGGATAAGGCTTTGCCAGAAGCCTCTGTGTGTATACTTGACTCAGCAAATAAATCTGGGTCTGTATCTCCTCATGAGATTTTGCTCTTTTAACATTATTTTTTACAGTTCTTGGGAAATGATCACTTTGAACTTATTATTACCCTCTAAAACTTGCTTCATGCAATGCAATCTCACAGTATATAAATGTGTATTGAATTAGGTCCTCTCTCTGACTCATTTTCCTCTTTTCTGGTTTATGAAGAAGAAAGACCTCAAATGTTTTTGTCCATCGTGTTTAACCGTTCTCTTTTGCACTCAGTCTTCTCAGTTAAGTACTTGAAACACCTATGAAAATACATCAAGTTGTAGGTTATGCTGCTGAAAGGAAGCATACCTTGAAAACCACAGACTGGGCATTGTCTACTTTTGAGAGAGCGATCGTTAACATAAAAAGCACAAGGAGATTATTGAGAAACTGCAATGTGGCCTGAAGAGGCAATACAGGTGCATGGGGATGGTGGACACATGCAAATTGGTGAGGAAAATCTTTCTGGGATGCCCAGGTAGTATGAACAGTCTTGCTCTGTGTTGACGCCATCCATGACAAAACTGTTCAAGCATCCACAAGTGTGTTTGAAACTCTGCCTTGTAAAATTTTTTTCAGTTCTTTTCTCAACATAACTAAAAATGTATCTCAACCCCACCAAATTTTTCCATCATGTTCTTACTTCTTTTGCACCTCTTTCTCTGTCTTTCTCTCCATTATATGTTTTGGGCTTAGGGCAATACACACCATCTATTTATTCAACCCATCAACATAAAGATGTACACAACTCTCATGATGAGCCAAGTTTATCTGAGGGTGGGCTTGCAAGTCCTTTTTATATCACTAACAGTCTGTTCTCTGAAAAGAAGAAAACTATGTAGGTGCTTTCAGTATAGTAACAGACTAGCTGAAATCTGTACAGTGGTAATGCAATGTTACGTTGACAATGACAAAGCAGTAAGGTCTCAGGGTTAAAGCACCAGACTGAAACCTGTACTCTAAAGGATTTCCCCCATTAGCTTGTGAAGTGACTTTTCTGGATTTCCATTTCCGCAGTGGTAAAATGGTTCTAGTAGTGTTTGCTTGCTTTATAAAGCACTTCCTGCAGAGTGAAGAGACTGTACAAGAGGTAGGCTACCTTGTTGTGAAATGGATCCTCAAGATGCACCCAAGGATTTTTCAGTTTGCATGGTTCTTACTTGCCTGATCCAAAGAGGACCTGTGTATTACCTGCTTTATGTCTAGAAATGTACTTTTCTTCCAGGGCAGGGAACCAGTGCAGCTCCATGATTGTTTGAGGTATATGAGGAGTATGGAAAGAAGGACAAGTCATTGTGCAGAGGTTGCTGCTGAACCAACTGTTTTTTTAGCTTCAGATCTCTGTGTTCGGCTGTTTACTCCTTGTATTAAAGCGTTACTGATTTAAGTCAGAGCACTTAACAACAGTCAGCACCAGTCTGTTGTCCATTATACTACAATGGAGCTAAATATGCAAAGTCTTTTTGTTGTGTATATGCTAAATTTCGAATGTATTATTCACATGACAACCTGTTTTCAGTTTAGGGCTTTTTTGCATGTTTTTTTTTTAACATCTGAAACCATTTTCTGTCTTTATGGCCTGTCATATCTACCCATTTTTTGTGATCTGAATGATTCGTAAGTACTGTTCCTTTCAATGTAGACTAAATAGGAAACTTTAAAATGTGAGTAACTGACAATAATATAAAAGTCATGGCCACTGTTTTGAAATGACTCATGTCAGAAGAAAAACTTGGTGGTTTGGTTTTTTGCCTGCAGCCTTAACTCAGTGTTTCGAGAGCAAGAATCACCACAATTCTCTGCATTCTTAATCTATTACCACCAAGCAAAATACACAACTCCTTCTGAAGATAAGTTGAGAAAGCTGTTCTGTAAGAATGATGCAGCAACGTACTGTTCTGGGGTAAGGCTGCGTCCTCCTGCAAACAAAAAACATGTGAAAGGAGTGAATGTTTTAAGCACATTTTTGGAAGTTTTTTTAACCTTCTTCCTTCTTCCTTCCCACTCTGTCTCTCCGAATTCCTTGTAGCAGGCTAAAGCATCTCTTACTTCACATAAGCCTAAAAGCTCTGTGTTCTCTTCTTCTTCACATGGACATTTAACCTCCATGCTCATCATATCCAAGCAGATAATGCTTCCTAGCTTCTCACAACTTTCCTTTGAAGAGGGAAAGAGTTTGTCACTTTTTCTATAGATGAAGAAACGAAGCACAGAGCAAGGAAGGGCCACATCTAAAGTGAATTCAGAACCCAAGAGCATCGTTTCACAGGACCCACAAGCTGGCTGACAACTGGGGTATTGCCCGAATGCATCCCCTTCCGGCCCTCTTCCAGTTCCATGCTGCTTCCTTGAACTGATGCCAAGTGCTCCTGTGGGTATGTTCAGCTAATTCAGTTCTCAGATCGATCTAAAAATATACCCAAATAAGAAACAAAAATAAAACAAAATAACCCATTGCCCACCTGACCACACCAAGAACTAAGCATGGTATAAGAGACGCTACAGGTACCAAGGGCTAACAGGCCAAGGGCTAATGGGCCAAGGGCTAGTAGGAGACTGTGACTTCTGCTTTGAGCAGTAGCACAGGGATTGTGAAGCTTTATTATCCAAAATGTGTTGTAAAAAAGATGAAGCTTTTCAGTGGCTCACCCAGTCTTGAGGCAGGCTCCTTGGCTTCCTCTGTAATGTGCCAGAGAAAAGAGGTGGTTGCTTCCATGCAGCACCCACAGAAACTAGCACAATACATACACTTGTACAGCATGAAGTGGTGCCCATGCCAGGAAATAATAACTTATTTGGGCCTAAACATAACTAAGGTGATACAGATTTGCATGCATGGACACAATTTTGTTTAAATGAACAGGTCCCATGCTGTTTTCTTTCTCTTATAGTCTTACTTCTGTATCAATGCAAATTTCATCTGATTCAGACTTAGTGCAGATGGAGAGCTGTCAACTGTCTTGTAAATGACAGCCTGCCTGTCCTTTGCATAAAATACCACAGCTGATAATGTAAGCTAATTATCTCTACCCCACCCTCACTACCCTACCCCCTTCAAGGAGCCAGCAAGATTTCAATTAGGGAAAGTCCAAGGAAGACAGATTTTGAAAATCCCAAAGACTGTCAAGTGTGAGACTCAAGACTCTGGATGAGTACAGATGTCACAGAGACATTTTATAACGGTGGAAAGGGAAGAACAGCTCAGAAGAGAAATGTTACTCCTTCTCTGGCCCCATTTTGACATAAGGTTGCCATAACTGTATTTTATGAGTCCTTATACATTTTTGAAGGAGCCACAGCTCACCCACCTTCCAACTCTTATTCAAACTGTAGCCCTATCTTATCACATCTCTAGACAGATAGAAGAAGGCCCAAGAGAGCACTATTGATGACAAAGGGTAAGCTACCAGCATGCAACTGCATGGGGGATTCCAGGACACACCGATTCTGAAGAGAATATTAAAAGAAAATGGGAGAATCTTAGGCGGATCTTAATTGCATGAAGCAATTTGATATTTGCTGCACAACCTCAACATCTTATCTCAACATATTAATTAGTCACCTGCTTCAACAGGGAGGGAGGGCAGGAGAATGATTCAAACTGAAGAACAGTGGTGGCACAAGGACTAATGGATATCAACTGGCTATTAAAAAGCTTAGGCTGCAATTTAGAAGATGATTTCTAATTGTCAGAGGAAGAAGGTCATGGAATAGCTTTCCTAATAGAGGTGAGGACAGAAAACTTAGTGGCTGTAGGACAGAACTTGATGTAATTTATAATTGGGATTATAGAATTTGATTGCCTGACCCAAGAAATTCCTGCCAGTTTGTTACTCATTTTCACTGCCATTGTTACAACATCCTTGTCAAAGAGGCATAGGCATTCATGAGTTTCCCTGTTGAGTCATGTTAGCTGTGAACGGAACAGAAACTCTGAAAAAGATCTGGCCAGGTACTGCTGTCTTTGGAGGTAATGACAGGTATTCATGGCAGAAAAGATGCCATGTAGCCTCTCAGCTACTCTTCATAGTGTTTGGGCAACAGACAGTAGCACCCCACGCTGGGGACCACAGTGGGAAGGAATGGAGAAACCAAACTGTCTTTGTGCTCAGCATTCAGGCCTGGTCCATAACAGTAGCAAGAGAAAAGCAGGGTCTGTTTAACATGGCTTATCTGTATTGACTATAGATCTTGCTGAAGGCAAGTGATTTTTCTTTACTATCCCATGGCTGAATCCCCTCCTTAGGAAGCTATGGAGGAGTGTAGGGTATATGTATATGTGTAAAGATACTTCTCAGTCTCTTGAGTACCTGCATAATGCTTGAAATATAACCAAGAAGCAATTAATCTTGACAAGCTTCTTATGGAATTTCTACTTTCTTTCTTTTTTTCCTATTAATACCCTTTTTTCCCTTCTTTTTAGTCTTAGGATTTCCTGCCTTTCATTTCAGGTCATTCTAAACCAAACCCAGAGCTTTCTTTAGGCACTCTATGCTTATACTATGAATCAGATTTCCTTTTCTACTGTAAGAAGATAGTTGGAAGGTTTTACGGAGTGAGAGACTTCATTAGCACAAAAGCAGAATGTTGCTGCTGCTCTAATGAAGCAGAAGATGCCAACATGACTCTACAAGGGGGATGATTCAGTGTGCTTTTCTGCAACGTGACTACACTGGAAGAATAGTTGTATAAGATGTTGCTAAACTGGCAGAAGATTCTTGATGTGAATCTAATCTTCCAAAGCCATGTGGACTAATTGCAGTGTGGGTTCCATATAGTTACTGGGTCAAGGAAGAGAATAAGTGCTCATATTCACTCTCATCTCTCCCATTTATGCACTTCTCATGTTCCATGCCGTTATTGTTGCTGCCACCAGACATGAGCTTGTTCTTCCAGCACTAGGGCCACATCTTTTTCTAATTCTGCTGCTTTGCAAACAATTGTGTGGGATACAACCCTGTTGTGACTACTAGCAGAACAGAAAGTGGGGCAACACTGTCACCTGTATGCTTGTTTATTGGTCAAGTCTTTTTGTTCTCTGTTAAAGTAAGTACTCAGGAGTACTTGATCTAAAGGATGAGCACCTTCCTTAGAACAAGCCGTATTTGTTTTTGTTTCCAAAACCATCAAGGTGCTTTCTCTGTATATTATGAATATAATAAAATATTGTCTGACTTATGAAACCTGTGTCGATACCCCACTGTACTGAATCAATGGCTTTAGGCACTTGGTAACTCTATCTTGGAATAGAACAGATTCATCCAATACTCCAGGTACGCATCAAAACCTCTGTAGGAGACCAGTCTGAGAGTCCTCAACTGGAGAGAGAGAGAATTCCTGAAACAACATTGTTAACCTGCTGTGTTGTAAGAGGTTCAACATACTTCACTTTTGTGCTTGTGCTTGTTTTGTTGTTGTTTGTTCCATGCCTCTGGATGGGTCTAAGTGCTTTGAGGCTCCTGAGTCTTCTCCAGCACTGTGTTAGAAGGCAGAGAGTCAATCCTCTTCTTTTTTGATGTAAATGTTTATAGATATTTCAGAATTTATGATGTCCAGTGGAATGACACCAGCATAAAATTATTCCCCACATTGATAGTTAGCAAGGTCAAGTTGTTAGGAAAAAGTTATGTTGAACTAAGACATCACTGAAAACCATACACAGAATCATTTCAATATCTACATTCTTCTTTACAATTGCTTCCCAGAGAGCAAAAATTCAAGCTTCAAAACCTTGACAAGCAGTACACTTTGCAGATAGCTTCTTAAGAAAATGAGAGATGTAAGGCCAAGAACACTGCAGATATGAGCAAAAAATATGGGCAAAAATATAAACACATGTTAAACAGAGGCTGAGAAGAATAAATCCAATTAGTTTCATGTATGTCACATAAATCTCTTTTAGGCTAGGTTGAATTCGAGTTTACGGCAGCTCACTTTATTCAGTGTCCTGCAGGCATTCCTTCCATATGGTTTGACAGATCAAGGTTGCTTCTGTGCAGTTAGGAAGTCTGAATTAGTATTTTATAGCATTTCCTGAAGCTTTGGGGATAATGTACCTGGGGAAAATAAAAATATTTAAAATTATGTTTTTTACTACCTGAGAAGGCAGACAGATGAGACTTGATCTCCTTTTTCACGAAAGGGTAACTAGCTACAAAACTGTTTCTTCATGCCAGCCCGAAGTATCGTAAAAACTGTGCTTTGTGGCACAAAGAGAACTTGGAAGGGAGAGTAAAATGCATGTTCTTTTTTTCCCAGCACGTTAAGATATGGAAATGCAATTTAAAATATAGTGTCTATGCATTTTATGAGATTCACACTTCTTTTTTTAAATTAAAAAATTTGGTTCCCATACTTACGTAATCCTAAGTGTGACAACTTGACTTGGTAAAGCATATCAGCTGAGGATTTACTGGGGAGGACACTTCAGCATTACATGATGCAGTCATGGGTGCTTTCAGTGTTTCTTTCCCAATTAAATTTACTTGTGCTCTGTTCTGTCTTTCCTGTTGTCAGCTTTCTCTGAATATTCCCAGTTTCCTCTGAGTGAGCAACATTTTCAAGTATTTTGGTCAGATGACTTGTCAGCTAAGATAAAGACTTCACCTTTTGCCAGTAAAATTTTCCAAAATCCTTACTGTCCATTGCATACATTACTTAATTTTTTTCTGGGGTGAACACAAAATACAGAGTCTTAGAATCATGTTATAATATACTCCAAAAATAATTTCCTAAAAGTGGTAGCAGTAGGGAGTTTATTTGAAAAAATAGTGTGATTATTGTGCTTACATTAGGAAACCTCTATAGAATTACAGCTTATAGGTCATTTATACAGAGTGGACATAATTAGTTGAGTGAGACATATGAAGAGAGGGAGGATTCAGATGAGAAATTCCCTATTTTTAGGCAAGAATACACAGATGAAGATTTTAAGAGTAAACCTGTGTTACACATGAAATGTATCATTCTGAAATATTTGTTAAAGTTTGGCCTGCACATTGCAATTCATTACTTAGCACTATTTTAATAGCGACAATAGTGGGCATTACAAGAAAAGACAGGACCTGGTGCCTGGCTTTAAAAGTGTTTTGTTTCCAAACGGCATTTCCCTTTTTCAAACTTTCAAAATTAATTCTTTTCCAATTTATGCGTTAAAAAAATATGAAACTAGGATGATATATATATAGTGATATGGATAATAAAATAATAAGTGAATAGTAATGAAGTGATAGCAAAGGGGAACTGGAGTACATCCTTTGTCAGACGTCATGCTTTAACTTTATATCTTTATCACTTGATCTCTTTGCCCTAACATGAATGCCTCCTTTGCTTCTCTGTAAACAACATGTTTGAGTGCATCAATCACCAGAAAGTGAATAACTTTTACAAGTTTGTGATGGATTTTTGCAGGCTGACAAAGTCTTCATCTGTTGCTTTTTACTGAAAGGGCACTTTTGCAAGGTAAAGAATTAGCCAATAAAATGGTTACTGGTGGCTTTGCATACTGAAAGCCACTAACTTTCAAAGTCTTGAACATTCATTAAAGACATTTTATGAAAAGCCTCTTTCTCCAAAAGCATTCCGTTTGGCAACACTTCTGTATTTATCTTCCTTGTTTTTCTTGATTGCTTTTCTTTTCTTTTTATAAACACAGAATCATCTCCCTGATTTTGCAAGAGTTAGTCACAAAATTGTTATTACATATACTTAGGACTCTTGCCTTCAAGAGCAAGTTGATGTACGTCAGTGATAATGTAGCCCTAAAAATTTCCAATGTCCATTACATATTCCCTCTGGGGCCTTGTCTTGACTGTAAAAAAAGCACTAGCTCATGAAGAAAAATTGAGACAACAAAGCACTTTCACTTCTAATAGATAGACAGTAAAGTTTTCCACTGTGAAAACTGCAGGTTTTCAGTCACAACAGACTTTTGCCATACATTATGTGGTGTACTATGACATTTTTTATGCTCTGTGGATTTACTCCTGAAATCCCGACTCTCTATTTCCTTTGCTTCTTCCCCTGGTAAAATGTTAACAATTTGGCAATGCAACATTTTACAGGTAATTTGAATTATGGAGAGTTATGAAGGGCAGCAAAGATTTGGGTATAGATCCTGATGATGTTCATATAATCATGATAATGCACCTCCTGTGACTTGCAGTGCAACAGTTTTTGAATATAGCAATCGCAGCTAAATTGTTCAGCCTTTGGGGTTGTTGGTGGTGTTTATTCTTGTTTCAAGTGTTCTCCAAGATAAGTAAATAGCAAGAATAATCTCAAATTACTCCAGATTGTGTTGCTGGATTGTTTGAGTATCTCAGGACCCATTTTACTTTATTACTAGAACTGTGTGTTTGATATACCTTGCTAAAAACCACTGTACCTTTCAGGAAAAAAAAAAAAGAAAATAATATATCTCAGGAGACAGTCTGGCTCTGTAATTCCTGATTGTGGAGAAAAATGGGTGAATGAAGTACTGGGATCACAATTTGCATGAAACACTGAATCATCTCCATTAGAAGGCAGTGAGATGTTTGGCCAACATGTGTTCTTGCATAGTGAATATCTTTCCAATGCCTTGGGGAAGATTTACAAAAATGACTTGGGAAAAATATATTTTCAAGTTTTTTAACTACATGGACAGCTTCTGGATTCCTTAGGTTCTTAAATAAATACATAGGTATGGCACTGGAGGCTACCAGATCTTTTGAGGCAGAAAGTCCTATGTTTTCTCTTTATTTATAAGTTTTCAAGGCCAGACAGTCCCATTAGATAACCTGTTCTAGCCTCTTGTGTAGAAATATAATTTAAGAGGCAGGGTAAGTACATTTGTGACAGCAAAAGATGGTAAAGAATTTCTCTTATTTCAAACACTTGCATCTCTTTAATTTTCAAATATTGCATAGTAAAGATTTAGAACGGATTTCCAGCTAAAAATAACAAAGTGGAAAATGAAAACAAGAAATACGGAATAGGGATAGTATTTTCTTCTCTGCATTTGCCACTTAAATGACAACTGAATAGGACAAGCAGATGTGTGCAGATAAGATGAGAAAGAGAGAATTACAATTTGAGATATTAAACTGTCGGATTTTTTTTTTTCTCCCTCACTGTAACAGTCAAATTCGGTTTGCTAGTAATACTTCTTTTGATACTTCCGTTGCGTCCCAAATTTGGAGTGACTCAGGTTCGTGGATTTCCTTTGTCAGAATTAAGGTGAAACGACACCAGGGGAGTTCAAACATCAACATTTATTCAACCTAGCCAACCTTGCCCAAGTACAAGTGAACTTATTAATATGAACCTTGCATCATGTCATTAAGGCACTGTTTGAAAAGAGAAGGGAGGTGTAGAAAAAGCAGCGGAAAAAGCAACATGAAACTGTGTCAGAAGGAGAGCCCTCCCGTTGAGTCACGAGGTTCAGAGCAGACCCCCTTGCTTTCTGGACTCCTTCTCAAAGAGGAGCCCAGGGGCGGCTAGATCCACTCCTAGTCTCAGACTTGGTCAACGGTTTATGTTTAAAAGGATGAGGGGTAGGCACTGTGGAAAAGAGAGAAGAAAAAGAGAGAGAGAGAAAGAAGGAAGGAAAGAAAGAAAGAGAGAGAGAGAAGAAAAGGGTTTCACCAGTCCTGGGTCCAGCTTTGGTCCAGCCAGTGTAGAGGTCCAGTTCCGGACAGCGCGCACTGAGAACTCGTTCTCCCTTCTTTTATAGTGGGTTAGTCGGTGGTCTTGACATGCACAGTTCATGTTCCCAGGGTTCTCTGGAATCAGTCAGTGAGCTTGGGGGTTCATTGCGGAGTTGCCTCTCTTTCCCTGCTGGCATGACCGCTTAAGATAGAAGCACAGTCCCATCCTCCATGGGGCCTCCTCCTCCAGGCGCATATGCTGTGCTCCTTCTCCTGGTCACTTAAGATAAGGAATTGTGGCTTTGGAGAAGTGCGGTCCCACCCTCCGTGGGGCCCTCTCCTCCGGCCACATTGTCCTGTTCACAACACTCCAGCACTTTTACAGAGGCTGTCTTCTCCACCAAAGTTCTTTAGCAAATGTTTGAGACATTGACTATAATTTGTTAGACCTTCACAACTTCATATCTCAGTTCCAGATATTGAAAGAGCAAATTATTGCATCATGGAGGCCTTTCTGTGCACACTTTGATAGGAGTAGGTTGAGCACATGGTGGTGGTGGGACAGACAGACTGCTTTCAGCCAAGGAACAACGGAGTGTGTGCTCTGGCCTGCCACACAAGAGGAGAAAAGGAGAGAAGAAGGGAGGGAAGTAAGATGGCCGATCTCCCCACAGGGTGTGTGCCTTGAAACAATAAGGACATTGTAAACAAAGTGGACAGGTCAGGACAAGCTGTGTGTATGCAGAGTTCGTCTGCTCATAACTGTGAGAGGAGATCATACCTTTAAAATCTCTTGTTGGTTCCTACAATAGACATTTATCTCGTTTCTTTTTTGGGAAAACAACTGCTCAAGCCAATGGGTAGTTATTATACTATACTAGTATATAATATATATATATATATATATGCAGTATGCTAATATGTAATAACTATATATATGCACACTATACTAATATAAAATATAATAGGTAGTTACTAAACTGTATCTACCAGATGTAGAGGATTATTTTTTCTCTGTCTCATCTCACGAAAGTGGACTTTTTCAATCAGAAACAACATAATTTTTTTCTCAGCTACTGTAAATAACATGGAATTTTACTTAGAAAAGGAGGAAGCCAATAGTTCTGGTCCTGGAAACAACATCTGACAGCAGCACTTCCATCTGCTAAGTTCCACACCTGCTTCAGAGGATCTGAGACTGAGCTAACATAACAGAAAGCATCACTTTTCAATTTATATTCACAAGGTTAAGTAAGTGATGCCCAGGAAAGATAAAATAGAAAATAGGAACTCGTTTTACCACTGAGTTACGATGAAGTTCTCTTCTCACCAAGAGAAGCCCATTGAGCAGTGTGTTTCCTGCTTCTTTCAGCACCAGGCTTACACAGGACTGGGCTGTAGGATGTACCTGCTTTTTTAGCTGAGACGTGCTAACTTTGCTTCCATCTCCGGACAGCTGCGGTTGAGGCTGCGTTGCATCTCCCACCATAAAAATATCTTGGCATACTGGTTTCATTTTTTAATATTCAACAGCGTATTTAGTCTCTGTGTGTAATTATCAAAGATGATAACAAAACAGTCTTGTGAATTGCATGATTAGTGAGTCAGAATGGAGTGCGTCATGGCTTCAGACAAATTGAAAGCTGCTTTCAGTGAAGTCTCAGAAGTTAAAAAAAGGAGCAAATGTCTGACCTGTCATGATGGGAGAGTGCAGCTACAATGGAGATAGGGAACTGCCACAAACAAAGTGGGAGCATAAGGAAGATGAATGTGAACATAAAAGCTGTCACAGAGGCAGCCCAACTGAGACGCACTCAAACTGGTTTATAGAGACACAAGTGATGCTAATATTGAAACTAGCACCAGGAGCAGACTGAGGCTGTAGTAACATGTATTCCAGAGACTTTCAAGGTCAAAGGCTTCTGAAAACCATGTTGTGATTTGCCATAAATCTGATGTTTAGTGGCAATGTGTGATGAAATAGTTGTCTTTTAAAAGGAACTTTGTTTTCCTGTTATGCTTTCTAATTAAAGTGATCAACAATACATTAAAAGAAAGAAACAAAGGAAAGTGCATGGATTTTAACACTCAAAGGTGTTCTTTAGTGATCCTGTAGTACCAAAAATGCAACTAACAAAGCCATACAGTGTTTCATTAAAGTTTCTGGGAGACTGTCAGACTGTTTTGCAATGTTAAACTCACAGTTTGCGATCAACGTTTGGCCCATCATTTGCAGTTAAGTAAATATGAAATTAAGAAGTTAGTGGGAATCTCCCACATGATATAGCATTTGGGTTGTTGGCTTTAATGCTGATAAATTTGGCTTGTCTGTGCTGAAGGCAGTAAATTAAATCTTAATGGACTGTCAAATTCTGAACAATAAATTCTGAATTCCTTCAATGATCTTCATCAGCATTTTTATGGTTAAAAGTGTTCTTGAAATAACTCTACTGCTGCTTCATTTGTCAGCCACCTGATGCCATGTGTTCCAGGCAGTAGTAGCTCATATCAAGGTTAATTTACACATTTTATCACTGAAAATTTATAAATTTTGCCTTCCATTTGACAATGAGACTAGTAATTTTGCAAGTTTTTACATGCATCTGCTGGTTTCCAGCCTCTTGTAGAAGCCTAGCTTTCCATCTCTGGATACTCAGGACTTCTCATCATAAGGTTGTACTTGTCTGTAACATGGTCCTGGTTTACCTCTCAATGGTTTCATGGGAAAAGGAGGGAAAAGAACATCCCATGGTAACGAGACTAGTGAGCCTCATGCTGTTGAAGACTTTTACGGGACTGTTCTCAGCAGGGTTTGCCATGGTGCTTTGCAACAAGAAGGAAACAGGAGATTCACTCGTCAGCCTCAGTAGTACATTCAAAACTTTGATCAGTTGTTATTGAACTGACGTCTCTTGAAGTCTGTTTATTTAAGTTAAAATGCAGACCACATTTACTTTCACATTTTTGTATTTTTATAGTCTGAAAGACATCATACAGTCAAATTATTAAATATTCCCGTTGAAAACTTACATTGCTTTTCTTTATGCACCACACCTTTTTTTTGTACGTGTTAATGTGTTTTTAATGCAAGTTAATAGGTGAAAACCAAATAGAAGCCTTTTCCCTTAATAATTTGCTGAGATCTTGTGGTTCAGTTTTAATGAAGAATAGGTTGGTTTTCACTAGAGTTTGTCCCAACACCTGAAACACAAATTTTCTTGCATTTCGCTGTGAGTTTTCTGAATACTCTTAAAGTCTTGGGAGATGTGAATTCCTTCTTGCTCTTGTGGTTCTGCAAACCTGAAAATTTTTAAACCGGAATAGAATTGTGTTGTTAAGGCATGTTAAGCTGCTTTAAAACATAGAATCATAGAATCGTAGATTATAGAATGGTTTGCGTTGGAAGGGACCTTGAAGATCATCTAGTTCCAACCCCCCTGCCATGGGCAGGGACACCTTCCACTAGACCAGGTTGCTCAAAGCCCCATCCAACCTGGCCTTGAACACTTCCAGGGATGGGGCATCCACAACTTCTCTGGGCAACTGGTTCCAGTGTCTCACCACCCTCACGGTAAAGAATTTTTTTCCTTATATCTAGTCTAAATCTACCCTCTTTTAGTTTTAAAACCATTACTCCTTGTCCTATCACTACATCCCCTTGTAAAAAGTCCCTCTCTGGCTTTCTGGTAGGCCCCCTTTAGGTACTTGCAGGCTGCTATAAAGTCTCTCCGGAGCCTTCTGTTCTCCAGGCTGAACAACCTCACTCTTTCAGCCTGTCCTCATAGGAGAGGTGCTCCAGCTCCCTGGTCATTTTTGTGGCCCTCCTCTGGGCTCGCTCTAGCATGTCCATGTCTTCCTTATGTTGAGGGCCCAGAGCTGAATGCAGTACTCCAGCTGGGGTCTCATGAGAGTAGAGTAGAGGGGGAAAATCACCTTCCTGAACCTGCTGGTTACACTTCTTTTGATGCAGCCCAGGATACAGTTGGCTTTCTGGGTTGCCAGCACACATTGCCAGATCATGTTGAGCTTCTTGTTGACCAACACCCCCAAGTCCTTCTCCTCAGGGCTGCTCTCAATCCACTCATCACCCAGTCTGTATTTGTGCTTGGGTTGCCCCGACCCACGTGCAGAACTTGCACTTGGCCTTGTTGAACATCATGAGGTTTGCACAGGCCCACCGCTGAAGCCTGTCAAGGTCCCTCTGGATGGCATCCCTTCCCCTCACCATGTCGACTGCACACAGCTTGGTGTCATCAGCAAACTTGCTGAGGGTGCACTCAATCCCACTGTCCATGTCGCTAACAAAGATGTTAAACATTGTCGGTCCCAGTACCGACCCCTGAGGGATGCTACTGGTCACTGGGTCTCCACTTGGAGATCAGAGCCGTTGGCTGCAACTCTTAGAGTACAACCATGCAGCCAATTCCTTATCCACCGAGTGGTCCATCTGTCAAATCCATGTCTTTCCAATTTAGAGACAAGGATGTCATAAGGGACAGTGCCAAATGCTTTGCAAAAGTCCAGGTAGATGACATCAATGTTAACGTCAATGACATTAAAATGCTAAAAGTCCTTGCAATGGAGGGCAAGGTTTTGCCAAGACTATGATGAGAAATCAATGTTCATAAAAATGTCATTAGTGGATTAAGGAAGGATGTTAATTATCCATTTTGCATTGATTATTAGAAAAAAATGTGAAGCTTACTTCAGCCAGCTTTAAATGATAATAGGAATGTATTTGTGCCTTCTCTTTATATTTTTTTTTAATTTAAGAAAAGTACTGTCTTAAATCAGTCTCGAACCTTTTTGTAGAGGATATGCAAAACAACTAAAGCAATCTTTTCCAATTAAATGCCTAAAGCTTTCATTGCAAAAACAAAAGAGATATTGTGCAATTATGACAGTGCCAGGAAAAAAACCCAAACCCGTGAAGTCTGTTAACTGATATAACCGTAACTGCTCTAGTTTGCAAAGGGCCTGAAACAACAGTCATAGAATCATAGAATCATAGAACCATTTAGGTTGGAAAAGACCTTCAAGATCATCGAGTCCAACCATCAACCATGCCCACTAAACTATGTTCTGGAGTACCTCGTCAATTTTTGGAAACCTCCAGGGGTGGTGACTCAATCACTTCCCTGGGCAGCCTATTCCAATGTCTGACAACGCTCTCAGTAAAGAAATTTTTTCTAATATCTAACCTAAATCTCCCTTGCCGCAACTTGAGGCCATTTCTCTCATCTATCTCCAGCCACCTGACAGAAGAGAAGCAGTACCCACCTCACTACAACCCCCCTTCGGGTTAGTTGTAGAGAGCGATAAGGTCCCCCCCTCAGCCCTTCCTCTTCTCCAGACTGAACAGCCCCAGTTCCCCTCAGCCGCTCCTCATAAGACTTGTGCTCCAGGCCCCTCACCAACTTGGTTGCCCTCCTCTGGACACCCTCCAGCAACTCCATGTCTTTCCTGTAGTGAGGGGCCCAAAACTGAACACAGTACTCGAGGTGCGGCCTCACCCGTGCCCAGTACAGGGGAACAACCACCTCCCTGCTCCTGCTGGCCACACTATTTCTGATACAGGCCAGGATGCCATTGGCCTTCTTGGCCACCTGGGCACACTGCTGGCTCATATTCAGCCGGCTGTCAACTAACACTCCCCAGGTCTTTCTCTCCCAAGCAGCTCTCCAGCCACTCTTCCCCAGGCCTGCAGCGCTGCATGGGGTTGCTGTGGCCCAAGTGCAGGACCCGGCACTTGGCCTTGTTGAGCTTCATACAATTGGCCTCAGCCCGTCGATCCAGCCTGTCCAGATCTCTCTGTAGAGCCTTCCTACCCTCAAGCAGATCGACCCTGCCTCCCAACTTGGTGTCGTCTGCAACTTGCTGAGGGTGCACTCAATCCCCTCATCCAGATCATTGATAAAGATATTAAACAGAAAAGTGGCCCAACACCGAGCCCTGGGGAACACCACTTGTGACCTGCCGCCAACTGGATTTCACCCCATTCACCACCTCTCTGGGCTCGGCCACCCAGCCAGTTTTTCACCCAGTGAAGAGTACACTTGTCCAGGCCATGAGACGCCAGCTTCTCAAGGAGTATGCCATGAGAGACAGTGTCAAATGCCTTGCTAAAGTCAAGGTAGATAACATCCACAGCCTTCCCCTCATCCACTAGGTGGGTCACCTGGTCACAGAAGGAGATCAGGTTGGTCAAGCAGGACCTGCCTTTCGTAAACCCATGCTGACTGGGCCTGATCCCCTGCTTGTCCTGGACTTGCCATGTGAGTGCTCTGAAGACAAACTGTTCCATAATCTTCTCCGGTACCGAGGTTAGGCTGACAGGCCCGTAGTTCCCTGGATCCTCCCTCTGACCCTTCTTGTAAATGGGAGTCACATTGGCAAGCCTCCAGTCCTCTGGGACCTCCCCTGTTGACCAGGATTGCTGATAGATGATGGAGAGTGGCTTGGCAAGGACCTCTGCCAGTTCCCTCAGTACTCTTGGATGGATCCCATCGGGTCCCATAGATCTGTGAGTGTCCAGATGGCGTAGTAGGTCACTAACTATTTCTTCCTGGATTAAGGGGGGTATATTCTGCTCTTCGACCTTGGCTTCCAGCTCAGGGGGCGGAGTAGCCTGAGGATAACTGGTCTTTCTATTAAAGACTGAGGCAAAGAAGGCATTAAGTACCTCAGCCTTTTCCTCATCTCTGGTGGCTACGTTCCCTTCTGTATCCATTCAAGGATAGATATTCTCCTTGGGATTCTCTTTACTGTTAACATATTTGTAAAAACATTTTTTGTTGTCCCTTACAACAGTGGCCAGATTTAGTTCTAGCTGAGCTTTTGCCTTTCTAATTTCTCTCTGTATGATCTAACAAGATCCTTGTACTCCTCCGAAGTTGCCCGCCCTTTCCTCCAGAGATGATAAACTCTCCTCTTCTCCTTGACTCCTAGCAAAAGCTCCCCGTTCAGCCAGGCCGGTCATTTTCCTCGGCGGTTCGACTTGCGGCACATGGGAATAGCCTGGTCCTGAGCCATTAAGATTTCCTTCTTAAAGAATGTCCATCCCTCCTGGACCTCTTTGCCCTTCAGGACCGTCTCCCAAGGGACTCTCTCAACCAGTGCCTTGAAGAGGCCAAAGTTAGCCCTCTGGAAGTCCATAGCGGTGGTTTTGCTGACCACCTTCTTTGCCTCACCAAGAATTGAGAATTCTATCATTTCATGGTCGCTAAGCCCAGGACAGCCTCCGACCATCACACCTCCCACCAGTCCTTCCCTGTTTGTAAACAGTAGATCTAGCAAGGCTCCTCCCCTGGTTGGCTCACCCACCAGCTGTGTCAGGAAGTTATCTTCCACACGCTCCGGGAACCTCCTAGATTGTTTACTCACTGCTGTGTTGTATTTCCAGCAGATGTCTGGAAAGTTAAAGTCCCCCAAAACGACAAGGGCACACGATTCTGAGACTACTGTCAGCCGTTTGTCAGTCAGTCTGAATTGTTCCACACAGTCGGGCTGGTTTCACTTACTCATCAAAGCACACAGAGAAAAAGAGAGGAACAAAGAAGTCTAAAGGCATAGCACATCTTTTCAGAATGAGTTTTGTGTGTGCATGAATACATATGAAGAAGTAGCTAGGAGAATACAGAAGCTGTATTTATTCATAACTTGACCATTCTGATTTGAAGGTAAAACCAGTTACATATGAAAGATCTATCCTTAGAATATTTATTTGATTGCTAAATAATTGTTCCTTATGTTGATTTTTCAACAGTTACCTCTAATCAATGTATCGGTCAGAGAAACTGAGAAAAAATGTGAATTTTTCCCAAGCTATCTATGTTTGTAAGATAACTGATATTTCACCAGAATGGCAGTGAATGAATTGCACATTTCTGGAATAGCAATATTTGGCTCTTCAGAAACAAAGCAGTCAAGCAGCATGTTTGTGTCTATGGTAGATGCATGTCATTCAAGGAGGGAGTGTGAGGGGGAGAGTGTAACACACCGAATCAGATGCTGCACTTGCAGAAAAGGAAATTATATATCTCTGTTGTTACACCAGTCTGACCCCAGCAAATCCATGGCATGTCTGCCCTTGAGTCTTAAGTGACAGGATTTGTATCAAAAGTCCAAAGATAAGACAGCAAGATAACTTAAGCAACACACTTGTCCTGCTCAAAATTCGGTGTTTTGAATTTTCAGACTCAAATTAGCACCATTTATTGAAAAAATGCAGAAAAAAAAAAGAGGAGATGGTCAAACAGGAATTTATTTTCCTATTTTTAAAAGAAATGTATTTGTCATGTTAGTCCTTCTGACAGAAAGTCTCTCATTTTGAAAGAAAAAAAGAACAAACCCTCAACCTAAGAAAAGGTGTTCGGAAAGTAATGGTAAGTTCCCAAGCCGTGTAAGGAGCAGGAATTCTATAAAATCTGGGAACATGCTATGTCTCTGTGGAGTTGTATCTTCAAAAATTAGGGTTTACAGCCTTCCACTGAAAAAATGCTGTTTTGCTATCAGCTGTACAATGAAAAACTACTGGTAAGCCATCTGTTCAGTTACATTTCTTGGTGTTGAGGGTAATGGACTGGTTGCAATTACTTATCAGATAATTTAACATCAGGTACACTTACTGAAATTATATGTAGATTTTTATACTTATACAGGAAAAAAGGTGTATTATACAGAATAAATATTATAGTGGTTTCTACATTACATTTTTCATATTTTTCATTGAAATAATGGTGAATTCAGGAGCTCACGTTAGCAACCCCTTCCTTCCTCTCCCAGTTGGTGGTACAGACATAGGGACTAAACCCAGGAGACACTGTATATACGCCTGGTAGCAAAAACTGCTTCTTGCAAGCTATGCAGATGGATTTATGGTGCTGCCAAAGCCAAATGTTTGTAGTGGACACAATCTGCAGCAATGACAACAAATGTTTAACAACTATAGAAATTGTATTGTAACCTTCAAGGGAACATCCACAATCAGTGTAATGGGCCTCTCCACTGATAGCTCGGAAATTTTGCTCCTTATGGTTAGAGGGAGCAAAGGACATTTGAAATATCCCCATATTTAATTTTCATTTAGAACAGGTTGCTCTTCTGGCAATTTATCATTTCCAGCAAAACATTAATCATGATAGCTGTGGTTATAAGCATGACATCTCCTTCTCAGGGCCCTGCCTCTTTTCTGGAAAAGCAGTATAACTCACTTGTTTCTTTCAAATTTACCCAGCAGTTCTCCATTTTCACCCAACCAGTTCTGTTGCCTGAAGAATTGGAGAGGAACAGATGCAGATGGGTCCTTTCCCTCCTTGCCCTCTCCCACATAGTTTCTGCCCAGGATTGTCTCTGGGGTGTCAGGAGATGTGGAGTCCTGTCATACCATGCAGGGAAAAAGCTTACGGCTCAGCATCGCGCAGACCGACAGGAACACCTCAGCTGGTTTTGAAGAGTGTGAAGGAGAGCACTTAGGCACCTTAAGGGTCTCCCAGGGGCTGTGTTAGCCTCACTTGGCTCAGTAGCTCTTCCTTTTTCCGGCTGAAACTTTCTTGATGTGAGAAGCTTTTTTACATTCAGAATCAGCCCCACGAACTCACTTCTTTAGCTGCCTAGCAAAAGTATTTTCACTGATAAGCACTGATGTTTACTACATTACACTAGTTAATCTGCAATAACATGTATTTTTGGCTTATCTCCCTTGTCCAACCAACACATCAATATCTAGCAAATTTATAAAAAGCCATGTGTGCATATGCTCGTTCAAAATGCAATTAAATATTTTTATGGTGTTGTATGCAATGAATCACTTATTTTTCCTCACAATAAAAAGAGGTGCCAGAAGAATAAAAAGCTGTAAAAGAATCCTGCCAAGGTAACCCAGGCTGCCTGCGTGTACCCTGGACTTTCTGTGGCTCTTCTCCGTTTCTCTTTCCTGTGGCTCCTCTGAGCCACTTTTGTCCCATACATACTGCATGGCAGGTGAACTCAAAATAACATTCAAAACCAATCTGTTACAAACCAGCACAACAGGGAGCCTTAATACACTTGCAGCAGACATTATTATTGCTAAACTTTCAGAATCTCCGTGTTGTAAAAGGACTTAAAGCAAAGATACTGTTAATCAAATGAAGGGACACTTGGTCCCTGCTCTTGTGCCCACTTTCAAAAAGGTGCAGTCCAGATGTGAATTTATAAACTTTGCTGGGTCTTCCATGGGAGAGTAGTTTATTCTAAAATTGGTGTGTTTTACTCACGATCTTCCTTATCATGCTTCCCAAATAACAAGAACTTGTTGATAACTTTGGAAATATCTTTATCTGCTGGTTTTAATCTAATGGACTATCCATGATTCATTATTAACAATATTATGAAATTATTCACACTCAAATACTGTCCCAAATGAGACCCTTAATCTCTAGCCACATTTCCAAAGAAAATAGCCTCTGCTTGATTCATTTTTTAAAGAGTAAGCCACTACTGAAAAGTTGAAATAGCTTCCTTATCAGGTTTGATGATTTTTACGAAGCTGTTTCAAAGATGTTGACAGGTCTTCATTCTCTGACCACCTAACCTCGTGCTTTGAATTCCGTCTGAGCAGCAGGCACTTAAAAGTAACATTTTCATTCAATAACATGGCATTTTGGATTCTGTTTGTATCTTAGTTTAAGTAACTCTGTTAAGGTGTTGCAAAATGTCCTTAGAAGAAACATGAAAAGTACTTGGCTTTCCTACAGTATTAGCCTGTTTGTTGTTTGCAAAAGAAAGCCCTTTATCTTATTTGGTCTAAAGCAAAACAGTAGATGGCATTTGCTGGTATCATCAATTACTTTGTATATAATACCTACAAACTAGAATGAGTTTTAGAGAAAGTTAGGATAAAGGGCTTCCTTCAAAGATCTTTCTACCACACCAGTGCTTTCCAGAAACAGACTGGCAATGCAGATATACTTCACAGGATTTTTTTGGCAAGAATTCCTTTATGTCACTGTTGTATAATTTCAGTAGCTCACAACGGAGATTGCTCTAAAGGAATATCATGTAAACATTCCTGAAACTGGCAAGCAGGGAAAGAGGTAAGAAAATAAACATTGCTGTACTGAATTAGACCAAGGGGCTGCCAAGCCCCATTTTCAGTCTCCACTCCCCCAAACTGAGAGCCTAGGGTAGAAAATACAAGGCAAGCGAGGAAGCATGCAGTGATCTCTCCCTGACAGCCCTTCCAGGCTCCAAGTGAACTCTCTGAGCTGACAGTGACTTTATTGTAGATAACAATAGTCGATGGATTTTCTCCCATGAATTTGTCTAGTTACTTCCTGGAGAAAAGCGCATTCACAACCAATGATGCAAGATGTTTCACAGATTAATCATGAAATGTTGAAAAAGCACTTGAGGAAGTTGTTTTGCATCTGTCACCACTTAAAATCATTTGATGTCTCCTAGTTCCTCTATTGGAAGGGGCAATGAACCATATACCTCTGTTCACTCTGTCCCAGTCATTCAGTGTTGTATAGACCCTTGCTGTATTTTAAAATTTTCTTCCGGGCTGTGAGGACTCCAAGTACATTTCACAATAGGTACATTTCTCTAGAATTTACAAAACGGGTGAAACCAACTTTCTGCATTCAACACCTTGAATGGTGGGCATGTTTAGACTGCAGAATGTTGTTCTGCAGTATCACCCTCGTTCCAACTTCTACTAAAAGAGCTCTATAAAATAAATAAATAAATAAAAAATTGAGAAGGTGATGCTTGCATTTGCTGGTTAATAAAAAAAAAGTAAATTAAATTGAAGCTTTGTTGGGCATCAACAATTTAAGTTGTTTTACCTGTCTTCCACTTTTCACTTCCTGTTACCTGGATCTCCAGTGTGTAACATAATAGCGAATTGGCACTAAAAAATTAAAAAACCCCAACCAACTGGACAAAAACCCCACCTTGCCCTCATGGGTCCCTGCCCCACAGAGTTTATTTTCAATCTAGGTTAAATGAAAATAAGAGGAAGCTTCCACAGACTGGATGGAGTGAAAGAGATGCAAAGACAGCTTGATTGTATGTTTTTCGCTTGGATAACAAATCTCTGTTACTTAAATTACTGTTAGTGTACTCTTTTTGGATTTTTAGGCTAGCTGTCTAAGAAGACAAATGTGTTTTCATTCTAAGCTGTCCAAAAAGAACAAAAAATACAGCTAAAAACTGCCAGAAGGACTGCCTTTATGGCAGAGATTTCATGAATATTTTCACACTCATGTAAAAATCTGAGCCGATCCTGCTCATAAGCTGTCTTGCACAGATGCCCATGGATAGTGTTTGTTGAAAAACCCCATTAATTACAGGGATTTTGTCACGGGGGGTAGTGTTTGTGTGGGGAATTAAAAGGCTCAGAAAAGATGGTTTGGTGCTGTCCAAATGACGATGGGAGCCTCCATTGCAAGAGTGCTCTCAACGACATCTTCAGCTGAGTCAGGAGAACTTCCTCAAACTTTGTTTTGCTCAATTCTTGTAACCCAGATGTCTATGGTTGCATGTGACCACCCCAGCACACGCAGGATCCCTCACCATTGTTGTCTTTACCTGCAAATCATCGCCTACATATCCTGAACATGAGAGGCTGCCCTGCAAGGTTATTTCTCCACCTACAGAAGGAGTCAATTGTCTAGATTTAAATGTCTGATCAGCAAATAGATGATCACTTCTGTGGCAGGAGCTTCCTGGGTGTCTCCAGATCAGTCCACCCGGGTGTTAACCAGTGCATTTACACGTACAAGTGGGAGGGCTGGGCCCAGCAGGGAGTGCCTAGGACAATGTCCGGAATGGTCTGAAGTTGCCGCCTGGAGAGTGCCTGCAGCAATCAGTCAAACGGTTAACTGCAAAGGTGACAGGGAGCTCAGCACCTTGTTCCACACTGGTCCACTCTCTCCAGCCAGTCCACTGTCTTGCCCTTGCAGATGTCTTCCCAGGTACTCCTGGACTACCCAGGGAATTAACGATTTGAGAGCTCTCAGCGTGCATACAGGCACAGCCCCGATATCCCACTACACCACAGTAATAACTGAAGGATAAGCTTGAATTTCACATTTGCGACTTAAGTTCCATAGCTTTTGGCACAGCTCATAGAGCTGGTTTTATACTTTCTAAGACTTTCCTTATTAAAAGAGAATTTGAGAAAGCAGCTGAGAATGCCCCAGAAAACCATCATTAATCTACCTATTTTTGTACGATAAAAAATGGAACTGTGCCTGAGAAGACAATCTGCAGTGGCTAGGATAAACACCCATCCATCAAGATAATGAAATAAACCACTGTTATATTTTCATTAAGTCTGAAATACAGTTAAGAACACCTCAACCTTCACCTATGTCTATATGTATAAATACATGCCCGCACATGCAAAAATATCCCTTCCATTCTGGGTCCTCCCTAGGTGTGTATTAAACAAATGAAGGAAACAAATGAAGGAAGGAAATAAAGTAAAGTTTTATTTAAAAAAATGTTTCCAATACAAATATTTGCAAGGTAACTTTGTAAGGTAATGCCTTCCCGAAATTTTTACGTAATGTTAATTTCTGTTTCAATTGTACAAATGTTTCTCAACGTGCATTGGAACAATTTTATACCTGTAGAAGACAGAGAAGAACTTAGTGCATACTCTCAGTATTAAACAAAATCCAAACTGAATGAAGTAGTGAAGCTCAACAAAATATTTGTCTTGATGAGTTAAACTAGTGCTCAGAATACACCCCTTCTGGAAAAGCATTTCAGTACAATGTTGTATCATCGATATTGTAGCATTAGTCCTGAAAAGTTAAACCGAATTTCATGTACTTGATTAAATCAATTCAGAACGACTCAATGAAACGCAGACAGCATCTAAACTTACAAAACAAAGGACAGAACTGAAGTAGATGGTTTTAAGTACAATGAAAACACAAATTTAATGAAGACATAATCAAAACATCAAGAAACTGTTTTCATTAAAGTATCCTCATAATAAAGTACTATAATAAACTTTTTTTTTTTTCTTTTTTTTTCAGTTCTGAGTAACGCAGCAGCACCAACTCTTCCTCTGGCATAGATGATCAGTTTTTAATGAGATAAAAGCCTTGGGAGTATTAATAGTCAAGAGGTCGTGTGTAAGTGTATTGGCATTCCTACCCTATTAATGTAGGAGCTCACTGGCAGGATGCCACTTATGAAGAAAGTCTAGCATTGATATTGATTTCTGCTAATTTTAGTGTATATATAGTGGCAAATTCAGTTTGCTCTGAAAAGGTAGTCTCCAAATATGCTGTTGTGGATTCCCAGCCTACTCTGTTTATGAGGCATGATGGGGGGTGAACATTCAGGCACAATTAAGGATACTGATTATGTTTTCCCTCCTTAAATACCAATACTGAAATCCAGTCTGAACTCCCAGGGAAACTGCATTCTCTCGAGCACCTTCTCTGGAATTTAATTGGATTATGTGCACTGAGCTATGAAGTGCTCTTACTTACCTTTGTGATGAAGACTTGCAGAGTTGTGAAAGGTGTTCAGTACCTAAGTGAAAGGCAGGAGGAAATATGTCCTTAACTCACATTTATGTTTTGAAAGTTCTTCCCAGCTACTTTCACAGGAAACACCATGGACATACTTGTATTAAACTGAG